>NW_024582947.1:297634-309628 GCF_018398535.1 Haplochromis burtoni
CGAGTCCGGAATTGATGGCTGCAGCCAAGTCTCTGTGAGTAATATTATGCTGCTGTCCCGTACACACTTATTGACTGCAATTTGTAATCTCAGTTCGTCGATTTTGTTGGTTATGGACCTGACGTTGGAGAGGAAAATACTCGGAAGCGGTGGCTTAAATGGCTGCTTCTTTAGCCGAGCTAGTGGGCCCGCCCTGCAGCCACGCTTTTGCCTCCTTTGTTTACGTTTCCTCTTTGTCTTGCCGCTGGGAAGAACCAACCACGGAGACCCTGGAGCTCTTATTATGTCCTCTGGAATGCTGTGAAAGTGGTGGTAGTCCGATGTAATGCTCCTTGCACAGCGTAATCCCAAACTCAGAAGGTCCTGACGACTGTAGGTGGACTCTACTTGATGTATAATGATAAAAAACACACACATCCACACAGATACATGTAGAAAAAGTAAAAAACAAAACACCGAACGTGAGGAGCAGTGAGCCGCTGCGTCTGTGCGCGCCGCCATCTTGCTAGGAGGCAAGAATGGATTGATTTTGTTGTTAAAAGGATTGGCTGGACGGTTGTCTGCTGTAACTTAATGGATACGCTGTGTGGCAGAAAGCCTATTTCCAAAATCTCTGCATTAGAGCAACTAAGATATATATTTTGTGTGTTTGAAGGACAGAATATCATCGCGCTGTCCTGACTGAACAATAACAATGAGGGTGAAAAATCCTTATATTTACCTCCAGCTCCAGTAACCTGACACCTTCAGAAGCATTAGCATTTTTTAATTGAACATTTAGTTATCGTGGTTTATTAACCAAGTGTTATTAATTAGCTATAAAAAGGGCAATTCCCTCTTAGAGCTGTCTGTCAGGAAACATATAAAAGAGGTATATAAAATAGGTAGGACCTACATTAAAACATGGTCTATGTCTATCTGATGTCCCCTACTAAGTAGTACATTAAGTTTCACTATTTTTTTTTATCTTTGTGATTGTCAAATCAGTCTGAAATCTCAACTGTAATTACACTGGAATCATTTCAATTATTATGTCATCAAGGTGTTTTATGGTTAACATTATCATAACCATTAGAATTCATTTAAGTATCATATAAGTATCCCGGACGAGCCCCCACTTATGTTACGACCCGGCTCCATTGCGGTTTATTTCACACCTCAAACATTTAGTAAACAATTAAGCAAATACAAGTACTCTGCAATAAATTACAGGTAGTAAGAAAATAAACTACTAACTCTTTTACGCTATGTCCACACCTACACGAGTATTTTTGAAAACGCAGCTGTTTCGTCCACATGTAAACGGCGTTTCGAATCACCGAAAATGGAGATTTTTTTAAAACTCCTTTTTTTGCATTTACGTGTGGACGAGGAATACAGAGTTCGTCACGCTGTGCGCCACGTTATTGTTTACATGAGCTGAATTGCAGAATGGCAGATAGTCAGATTAACAGTATTTTGTCTCTATCTTCAGGTTTTACACGCTTACATATACACACGCAGTTACTGTCCCTCCATTTACAAAGGCAGAGGCGTCACGATGTGATTATTTTACGTGTAGTTGTTTTTTTCCTGTGTAATAATATTCAACATTGCTATCAATACATTTTTCAAAAAATGCCTCTGTGCAAAAATAGGTTTAAAAACAAACAACCGTGGGATATTGTTTGCCTGTGATTTGAACCGGGTGAACAAATCGTGGCAGGATCATCCTGATATTATTTATATCCCGCTGTAACTTTACTGTATAAAGAGCTAACATCTCCAAAATGTCAGCAGTAGTTAGTCATTATGAGAAGTGTTTGTGAACTAAAAATCACGAATGTGGGATACTGTTTGTCCGTGATTTAAACAGCCCAGCGCTGCTCCTGACGAAGGGAAAAGCAATTCTGCAGGGGAGACCTACCTTGGCACTTGTGCAGGTAAAACCAAAGGGCAGATATGCTTCACCATATTTTCTAGTCTTTGGCTTAGAATGAAGTTGGTTTGGAAACATATTCAGTGATGCTTCATCTCCTGCTTTGCATTTCTGTAGGCACCCATGCTAGCAGTGTCCAAGCGTTTTGTTTTTTTCACCCCTTTTCATCCCGCGTCCCCCCGCCATGGCTCTGTGCCCCCCCTTGGGGGGCGGGCCCCACACTTTGGGAATGTCTGCCATAGAGGAAGGCGGGGCCACCTGAGGCCAGAGGCCGTAACACAGCTATACCGTTTAATAACTTCAAATGTCAATGGTCAATGGTAACTTTATTGTCCCTAACGGGAAATTGATTTGCAGTATGTCTGTACAAACAAACAAACAGACAACCAACACATCACATACACTCACCAAGATAATATAATATAAGCCTGATAAAACAACCTAGATTTTTCATCAAAAAAGTGCAATGTGCAATAATATATAATCAGAACTTTATTATGCAGCACTTTTCCTGGTAAACGTCTTATGTTTATTGACAGGCTTCATCCCACTTTGTATTGTCCACATGTTCTTCAAATAATATTTTCCTCTTTTTCAATCAATCTTACACAAGGACAGCAGAGGAAGAAAGGAAAATTCCATGAATTTTCAGGACTCTGAACCACCATCAAAGTAATTCCAAATCCTAACCCAAGGTAAGAGCCCTCCGTTTGGGCATAGGGACCTGCACAAGGAAGTCAAATAAGATGACATGTAAATGCTGAAGCTGCTACCCTCCACAATACCAGAGGAATTATAAGTATAAGATATGGAAATGAGTTCAGAAACACATAAAAAATATTGTTCACATGGATCTGTCAAACTTCATGAAGGGACAGCAGTATCTAGAGAACAGGGCAGTCATGAACAAGTCTCGTTTCCCAACTTGAACAATGTCCAAAATGTGCGTAGGGGAACATTCGGTTCATTTAAAAAATTATTATGGTGATGAGCGATGTGGGTCAAATACATTTAAACTGTGTCTGAATACATTACTGCAACTGAAATTATTATTTTAAAGCCATTCATCGGAGCAAAAGCAGGAGAATGAAACGTAACATTGGGGAGGGTGATATTAATTTCCTAGAATGTCCTTTGGTAACCTCCAAAGAGAAGGTACATCAAGTCTTCTGCTTCATATTCAACCGGCAGACATGAAGGTGATATTGATTTTTTTTTTGTCTAATGCTTGCCAATAAAGCAAATCAGCGTATTTCCCCCCAAATAAAACGATTTCTTTAATATTTCATTAATAATTTCTTTTATATCATTACTCTTTGTACTGTAATTCTGAGCCTTATTGACTTACTGATTTTGCAGTTAAACATGAGTCTATGAGACCCAACAACATCTTGTGTTTGGCTGTAAAATAGACATCAGTAAAGGAAAAGCCAAAGGAATACTACAAGTTTAAGTCCACCCGAGGATATGACAATAAATTGCTCCATCTCCCATTTACAGACACTTAAAAGCATTTAATGAGCCTTGAAATCAATAGAGTGTGGTTTAGTGCAGAAATTATACTCTTAAAAATTCAAGGCTAATGGGTCTGCTAGTTTGAATAAGTAAATATTCTTAACACGAAGAATATGAAAGGCTCAGTTTGGGTGGATATGAATGTGCAATTTTTATTTCGCTTGTTTTGTCAACGCAGATTTACTTCCTGACTATTATTCTTTGTCTAAGTTTGTGTGGCATTGAGTTAATTTGTATTATTATTCTAAACAAACATGAAATATAACTGTACCTTTGTGATGAAAACTATCCTGTATATAAATCAATACAGTGTTTAGATTTATAGACAGCTTTGTCTGATTGGTCATTCATTGATACTAAATTTTTATCAAAAAAACAAACAAACATAGAATTTCAAGCTTTATCAATGCACACTTACAGATAAAAAATATCGAATAATGTTACAGATAAAAGTCAGTGACATGAAAGTAGATGTAGAGTAGATTTTGTGGGTTATCGTTAGTTTTTTTGTTTTTGGTTAGACTGTTTATTGCATAAACCTTTTGGTTTCTTGTATTTACCCAGCACTGGTGATTTAAAATTATCTGCCCCAAAGACGCACAGGCAATTGCACTTGTAGATGAAAGTCAAATTTAGCGTATTGTAGAAAAGGCTGAATTAACAGTTGTTCTGTTTTTGTTGTTTGACACTTTGACAGAGCCACAACTAGGTTTCACCGTGTATTCTGAGATTATGGTGGGAGAGGAGCTGATGGTGACACTTGGGGCAGCTGGGAAAAACATCCCCTTGTTAGAGCATCACAACGGACTAAAGTGCGGTGTTGTTGCTCAGATGAAAGACATCATGAGCTGTGATTGCTACTTTAAAGACATTCTGAAAACTGAGCGGCAGGTGGCTTTAGCTGGCATTGCTGCAGATGATAGTGAATTCAGATGACCAAACAAAGGTAAGAGCTGAAAGTGTCTGCTGATGAGGTGGTGAACCTGACCCAGACACATGGAGTAAGTGGCTTGGTAAGCATGTTGACATTCACACTCTTTCTTGCCTTGACATTACAGTTCTAAATATAGGCCTTCAAATTCCTTGCATGTCTTGGTAAATGAGAAAAAGGGCATCAGTTCAAAGTTAATGTTTGTATTGCTGAATGACCTGATTAAGTGCATACATATATATCAGATTTTCAGAAAACTTGATCTCTGGCCTTGACCTTGAGGTCAGGATCACTGAAATTTTTACTCATTTAAGATGTTTGGCAGATGCACCTGTGCTATGAATTTCAGCATCCTACATCACCTTGTTCTCGAGTTATCACATTCACAAACTTGGGTGTCCACACTGCCCACCCGCCACCCCGGCAGGATGCCCATCAGCCTTTCACAGCTGAGGGGGTAAAAAAGCATTAGTGACTAGACTCTGTAAAAATGAGTAGGATTTAGACACAGTCACAGGCACTTGCTCAGACAGTTACGCTAAGTATCAGGCTTCACTTTTATACCACACGCAGCCACAAGCTAATGACTAATAGCACCAAACCAACCCATTCAATTTCACTGTATTAATTACATCAGCCCTGCTCAAAATAACAACATAAGCAAAACGTTTTGATTCAAATTATGTTTTGATCTTTTTCTATCCAATAACACTCTGATGCCCCCCTTCATCTTCACCAGACTATCATCAGAGAGACAGCCACTGCAGTGATAATTAATTGACAAACCACCAGCCTGATGGGTATAATAGGCATCTGGCAAAAATCAATATTAGAGCGCAACCCTCGCGTGCATCGTACCGTCTTTCATCCTCAAGTGGTGACAGAGCATTACCTCCACTCAAATTTAGCCTGCTTGTTCTGTCTAGCAACTGTATTTAAAAAAAGGACAAGTGATGCCTTCATGGGTCTCAGGAGAGAATGTGAGGGCTGAGAAAGACTGTCACAACTGAAGTGCGTGTTTACAGATCAGCCTCGAGTGTTCTCTTTAGATAAGGGTATTCACTGGCCAATCAATGTGGCGATTATATCATCGGTACCTTCCACTTCATTAAACAACGGTGTGAGCTGAAGACACATCCTATACAGAGACACACAGGATGTTATATCAGTATACAGCCTTTCTCTTCGTGACTCTGTCCTTGAATGTTTTACTGTCAGCCATGCTAACACCCTGCTCTCCACAAGGAGAATGCACTGAACAAATATTTACCCTGATAAACACAGGCAGCTCATTAGACATGTCACTTCAAAGGAGCATGGGAAAAATTACTCAGCACAGTCTCTTGTGACAGAGATGTGAAGGTGCTCGAGAGCGCTATGTGTGTGTGTTACCTGTTACAGTCAACGTGCAGAAGCAGGTGGGAGGCACTGATGGTAAGGGCGATCTTGTGCCACTGGCCATCAGCGAGGCGGTAGGGGAAGGATTCAGAACGTGGCTTGCCTTTGAAGCGGTAGTGATAGCGGATCTCCTCTCTCACCCCGCTGCTTTCCAGCTCAAAGTAGCTGCAGGGGGAGAAGTCACAGGTCACAGATGCTCAGTTTCCTGAACAAAGGAAGGGGAAACTCAAAGAAAACACATTATGTGTACGAGGTTTTATCCAAAAGCAGGTTGGAAGATTTTTCTAAACTTTTGTTTAACGATAAGGATGAAAATGATAAGAATGATATTTCCTTTTTGGTTTTGGAGAAAGTGTTACGATAAGACTTGAGAATACATAGCAACAGAAAAGGTAGATGGAGAGTGGCTCCAATGCAAATATGGCTGAATCACTATCTATTCCAGGGAAATGAGTATGCGACCCAAATATGGCTCTATCAGGCACCAGAACACAGGTGTCTGTGTCTTCCTATCTGAAAGTCTCAGAACTTTCTGAACTGTAGAGAAGGAAATTTATCCATCACCCTGCTCAGTACATAGCAACTCACAACTCACAGCAAAAATACCCCCAAGTGAGTAATTGTGCACTGTAAAAGTCTCAGTTTTCTCTTGCCCAGACCATAACACATACCCAGGGTTTAAAACTAAAACTGGGTCAGCAACAAATTCTAAATTTTGGTGTTTCCGAAATGGCAGAGGAGAGTGGACCTTGGGCTGAAATGCGGCTGAAAGATGAACAGATTGCTCAGTGTAACATTAAAGCACAAAGTTCATCTAACAAACAAAGATTTTTTTTTGGGGGGGGGGGCTTTCTCTCTCAGTTTTACCTACTACCCTCACTTTACAGTGTGACTGCAGGCGTTTAACTTTAGCTCTTCTCTGCACCATGTGTGCTCTACTCTCCACCCTCATCAGGCACGCTAAATTAAGAGCCAACCAGGCACAAACAGCAGCAGCAGCCCAAGAGCCGCAGGCAACAAGTCGTGACATTTCAGCTTCCCTGCGGCTGAAAGTGACCCCAGCTCTGGAACCTCTGGCCTTAAGCACACATACACATTCACACACAGAAAGTACACCACATCTGGCAAACACAGCTCTCCAATATATAACCAAACATAGCCCAGAATGTTCCTTATCCCAATATATTCAGAAGCAAAAAAACCAACCCAAAAAACACAGACTCACACAGGGATCAAGCCAATTCAATACCAAAGCTCGACAGCTCTCATGCATATTTATGAAAAGGGAGAGTGGACCTACTCCACAGAATATCAATCGGAATTATAGGACAGGAAGAGCTCAGAAGAACTTGACAAAAAAAAGAAAAAGTGTGCACACATACTGTAACTATGTAGGTGCAGTGGGTCAAAGTTGAACTGAGAAGTCAATCTATAAACTGAAGAACGCTTAAAAGATTACACTCCTGTATGCTGTAGCTTTAAGGAAGACTGACGCTGCCACCCACATGCAAAGGAGCTTCATGAATGTGTTTTTCTTTTAATGATGTCATTTTGAATCCAAATGACATGCATTTATTTGGTATTAACCAAGGCAACATTATCATATCATAAACAAAGTTATGAGAGTTTACTATCACTGTTGTTGGGTTTCAGATTGGCTGTTGCGTGAGTATTGTAATTAAGTCATGAATTGCTTGGCATCAAAAACCCTAATCTTTCTCCCAACACCAACCAAAACCTCAGGTTAATGAAAATGGACTGACTCTTATATAGTGCTTTTCTGCTATACAACATGTCTCATTCACCAGTGCATAAGCACATAAGCACGTTTTTCTATGTCTGAGTGCTACCTAACATTTACACACCTTCACACTCTGTTGAATGCATCGGCAGCAACTTTGGGTTCAGTATCTTGCCAAAGGACAACTCAGACCTGCCAAAGATCAAACCAACAATCTTTTATTAGCCGATGACCTGCTTCACCTCCTGAGCCGAAGCCACCCTATAATGTTAGGTTGTAATAACAAATGCATCTCAATAAATGTACAAATAAATGAACTAAGTCACTGAAACTTGGTGAAAATAGACACTAAAATTTATAGAGACTCCATCCCACATAGCAAGGAGGTCTGGCCCAGATCTGGTATCAAGCCGGCACTGCTGGTTGATTTCTGGTATGATAAGACGTATGTCATCCAGATATGGGCCAGGCCTGGGATAGATGGCACTGTCTATGTGATGGCATGCAATATCTGGCTCTATTGTGGTTTGGTTTATGTGGCCAAGGCCCATAGAAAACAGGTCCGGCACGGATCTGGCATCAAGCTGGCACTTCTGACTGACTGGTGTCATGGCAGAGTGTATGTCAACCAGATGTGGGCTAGGTCTGGCAATGATGGCACTATTTATGTTCCTATTTTTCTATTTTAGTTAGATGACCCAAATGCCATTTGCAATACTATACTGCTATCCCAACGTTTTAAATGCAGGTTTGACAGGTTTGTGAGTGTGCACTTTAACCAAAACCTAGTGATGGTTTACTCCTCTTTGCTGGTGGGTGGCTGTAGCTCAGGCGGTAGAGCAGGTCACCTACTGATCGGAAGGTTGGAGGTTCAATCCCTGGCTTCTCCTGCATGTCAAGAGTGTGAATGTAGTCAGGAAGCACTCAGTTTAGAGAAAGTGTGTGATTGGGTGAATATGGCATGTTGTATAGAGCACATTGAGTAATAAGGGGGAAAGGAAGTGCGCTATAAAAGAATCAGTCCATTCACTATCCGAACAGCATTCTGTCATCTTACTTTTGCACTATTATGTTCTGGCAGATGTTGTTATTACATGGCTTGATTAAGGTACACATTAGGCTGACATCTGGGCCAGCACAGGGCCAGCAGTGTTTGCAACTGGTCCGTGGCTGCACACAACTTACACATGGCCCACATACCGCAAAGAATGACGCCCCTTTGGTTCAAATTATTTAAATGTCTTATCTTAGAAGTTCCAAACAAATAGAGTACCTTTGTTAAGTTGAATGAAACATTTGAACTGCTGCAACAAAACAAGAAGACAAAGGAAAGGAGATGGTGATGATCAGTACATGCTATCTTAGGGTTCAGCTCAAACCTCTTCCACACGGCTAATGATGGCCCATCAACCCCCCACACAGCAGGCTGAGTTAGTGCTAAAACAATTATCATGAAGTAATTTAACAGGCATCATGAGGAAATGTTTTTCTACAACATTAAATTGCATTTCCACACTTCAAGTAGAGACGGCTTCATTACAAACATGTGTGCATGTGTAAGAGAAAGGGTAGGGTGGGACTGGAAGGTTGACTTTGTACAGCGTGTCACCTTTTGCGGAATTAAATGAATACATCACTCTAGGCCTACGACGGGCACCAGCCTGACAGCCCGACTCCATCATGCTGCAGGACACGGAGCCACTGATACTTGTCAGCTGGAGAAGAATCATTTGCATTGAACGAGGTGCAAAAAGGGAATGAGAGTGCTCCAGCTTCGCCTCTTTCACTGATGGAAGCCTCTTCTGGGCTTCAAGAGGCCTGAAATTTCTGAACGAGCAGAAATCCTGATTTGACTCATGAAATAATCATCAAAGGCATTAACTCCACTTCACAGCGAGCATTTATTTTATGAAGCATTTAGTTGTAGCTATTGTATTCTCGCATTACAGCATATTTAATGAAGGAGAATAATCTATTGGCAGGCAGTCCATTTGTTATGAGCAGCGCAGGCTGACAGCTAATAAAAATGACATATCTGTTTTGGTGCTCTCTGTACAAAATATAAAAAATGAGCCTTATCACCATTTGAATGCTTTCTTTTCATTGCTGATCCTTTAATAACCACCATTGTACAAAGCCACTTTTTTTTTAACTAATAGAAACTGCTGTGCTCAAACAGACGCCTAATGTGAGTATGCATAGCTTTCAGGGGAAAAAAGTGTTTGCATATCAAACAAAAGTGAAATCTCGTTGGCAGGAATAGAGGGAGGCTTGTTTTTATTAGAATAAGTTTAGAGTTGATAGTAAAATATTAGACATTACAGATCCTCCATTTTCTGAACCTAAATAAGTTGCAGGGAAAAATTAACTTCATGAAACAATTAAAATTTGTTAAGATACTAAAGGGCAAGGCTTAAAACAATCCCAAACTTTGCTTTATAAATTAAAAAAAAACAAGTACATGCCATGATTGAATAGCTAATAGAGGTACTTTTAGCAGTACTAGCTCAAGTCATTGTTTTCTATATTATTTTATCAGTTTCTCACATTATTCTGGAGGATTTTTTTGTATAGCAATGCTTCTGTTATTTAAATCAGGTTAAACTCTGAATTTTGAGGGCTATCGCAATACCTAGATTATTTTCTTTTTCAGCAGTTGTGTTTTAGATACAGAAGAGTTCCTGGTTGACTCAATGAATTAAACCTGAAACCTCAAATTGTTAGCCCACCACCACTGTGCTTTACAGTTGGTATGAGGTGTTTGTGATGATATGCTGTGGATTATGGCCAAAATCACCACTTAAGTCCTGGCAACCCTTCCAAAGAACTCATGCGTTTTTAGTGTTTATCTAAATGCACTGTCGTGAACCTTTAACATTAGACACACGAGCTGAGGCTCGCAGAGTCTGTCAAGAAGTGTCTTATCTCCCGAGACATTCAGCCCTGGGAAAATTGTGTATTAACACAAGACAAGCTCCAACTTCTGCTTTTATAGTGGTGTTCACACTTGCTGATGATTAGCTAATCGAGTGCATTCGATTAGCAGCATCTGGCTTTTCTGACCCTCTTTAGTTCTATAGCAGTAGGAGTGCACTTAATTTTTCACAGGGACAAAGACTTGTACAAACAAAAACGTGTACTTTTAAGCAGCATTGTCCTGTGAAAATGAGAAAAAAAAGCTCTAGGAAAGACATTTCTAATAATTACACTGTAATTCCATAGAAAAAGCTGGAAATTTACCTATTTACAAATCTGTAGAGACATAGAGCAAAATCAACATATTTACCCTAGTAAATATGAGACCGTACACTGATTGACTGCTGAAGCCAAAAACTACACTGCTGAGAGAAAAAGAGACTCAAACAAAGTATTACATTTGCAGACTACAGAGCTAAGGTGGAACAGCCTAGTGTGTGAGATATTTCTCCCTGGGTTTGCAACAAAAACAAAGAGTCCAGTGATCCATTATTAATTTTGAAAAGAAAAATGCTTTGAACCATACACACTACTGCACAGTGAGAATACTATTTTGTTGGGCTCGCATCTCACTGTCAAGAAAGAAGATCCAGTTATCATTCATATATTCTGATGCCCTGGATGTTGAAGGTAGTGTGAAGAGACACACAGATAACATAAAGAAATTATTCTGCACACTGACACATGGCACAAACATTGATTGAAAGTACTCTGATATATTTTTCTCTAGAAATTTCTCATATGCCTTAAGGACTGTAAGTTCAGTCCTTGTACAAGCTCATGGTCATCGTATCTTAAACCTAACACATGACTTGAAATATATCATATAGAGCATATACTGTAAGGGTTTCCCAGTTCTTGTTTGTGGGATCCTGAATTATAATCAGATTTCTTCAACTTCGAAATGTGCAAATTTTCCTTTGCCATGAGCATCACAAACAAAATTCGATTTGCCTCCACTGTGTTACAAACTCCAATCGATTTGATTTTCATATTTATCTGTTAAATGTTGTACCACTTAAAAGTTTGTGGTCACGTAAAAACGTGCTCACATTTGTTGTTTTATACAATTTAACACACTACGTTGTCAATAATAAAGAATAATTATTCAAATCATTAATCATTTATTATCTACACAAGTGTACAGCGGCTACAGTGTTCTAATGGCAAGTTGTATTATGTTGAAAGGAAACGTTTAGGAAAACATATTTTGTGTGTTGGCAGAGTTAGCACGACTCTGGTTCTGATTAAAGAAATTCAAATTCTGCTTTTCAGTATTTGATATTAACGCCAGAATCTGAGACTGATCTGCTGCGTCAGTCTCTGTGGGCACTGTGCATACTGCCCTATTCATGTAGTATTACCAACTGCCTCTGACCAGAATCAAAAGAGAAGCTGGAAACATCGGTGGCTAAAAGAGCAAGAAGACAACTACATCAGTTTGAATTATATAGTATCATATACAGTGGGGCAAAAAAGTATTTAGTCAGCCACCGATTGTGCAAGTTCCCCCAC
>NW_024582948.1:0-41801 GCF_018398535.1 Haplochromis burtoni
TATGCATGTGACAAATAATAAAGAACCTTGAACCTTGAACCTTCTAATCAGGTTGGAGTCAGGCTGGATCAGCTGAATGTGTTATGTGTAAATACCAGTATTTTTTATTTAGGTGTGGGAAAAATACTCAAGTCTCATTTAGAATTGTTAAAATGAAGGTGGTGAGGAGATGTATGGCCAAAGGTACCATACTCAATTCAAAATACTGGACTTTGTGAGGTCTGTTTAAAGTAGACTAAAAATGAACTGCAGGTTCCTGAGAAGTGGACTGTGGGCACAGAGACACATGGTCATACATATAGTTGCAGCCAGCTTGCAGTCGTTTCAAACAGACTTGCTACTCTAATGTCTGTCTCACTGTAAGTCCTGCCACAGACTGGAACCCATTGTGACCCTGAATGGAATGGGCAGAAGAAAACTGATGTTTTTTTTAAATTGTTCTAGAAATCCGAGCTGTCAGTGTGTCCTTGGATTTTGTGCTATTAATATTAGAGCTAGCAATCTTTCTCACAGAATCCCTACAATAAGCTATTTCCCCTGAGATTACACCAATATTTAGCTGGAGGCCATGACAAACGTGCTGGGTACATGAAAGATGTAAATCAAACCACATCTTAACTCCTCACAGTTAAGGAACACATTCATATTTAACTGAAAGATAAATCAATAATTTTCTGTATATTTGTGATCAATATTTGATTACTGATTCCAAAATGGCCTTTATGGAAATCCTGGTGGGTTTTTTCATTTTACGTCTCTTTTCAGTTTGCCATGGCAGCTCTCCACAGTCAGCATTTGTGTTGTACCTCATTGAGCTCCACTTGTGATAGCAGATGCGCCTTCTAAATGGTGGAACACTGAGTTACTAGTTGTTTTGCAGTTAGTCTAGAAGTTGGGCATCACAGGTTCCATGTTTCCATAGCTTCCATGTCCTCTTCATGTAACCCCTTCCACTGAGATGATCCTAGCAGCGCCCTTGCACAAAGCCCTGCTTCGCCCAATAAAAGTTGCACAAACTAGCACCACTAGCGAACAATGGACTGTGAGATCAGTTTCTTGATCACCAACATGCAACTTGTCATAACCATTGATCAAAAACCACTGATCAGAGACCATTGATCAATGACCATGAGTGCCATTCATGGTCATTGATGGTGACAGATGTGACAGATGTACCCTTAGCCCCCCTCCTCAAATTAAAGGTGGCCTTTCCGGTGTCATGTAAATGGCCTCCTTGACTTCCTGCTCAAACCAGCGTTCCTCCCGGTCCAGGATGTGCATATCCTCATCACTGAAAGAGTGGCCACTGACCTGCAGGTCAGGTGGGTCTGAGTGACCCAGGGTCCTTGAGCAGTGTGGACTCTCATTATTATTGTTATTATTATTATTATTTGTATTTTTGCTGCACTGTGCTGCCATTCTGTGTTCCACATTTGTATGTATACGCAGGCATGTGTGCGTGTGTGTCTGCAGGTGTGGCTGTTTCCTGTAGGCTGGGTGACAGGCACCCGTAGGCCTGGTGGGTGTGGCCCTGCAGGAGAGCTGGCCACACATGAAGACCATGCCACTCACCTGCTGCGGATGAGGTTCATCGGGGGAGCGAAGACTCCATGAGGAGCGTGGAAACAGGAGGGCACCGAGCACAGGGAGTGCAAAGACACTGATTTCTGGGAGCACATGTGGATTTATTGTCCTTTTCTGCACTGTAAATAAACTGTTCACTGCACAGAGTCCAGCGTTTGGGTCCTTCCCCACTTCCCCACGGTCTGCCTCGCTGACATTGACAGGATTTTAAAATTTACAAACTATAGTTACATTTAAAGTTATGAAATACGATTCATTAAACATGTTTGTGGTTGTTACAGTAAAAATAAGCTTTTCTACTTGGATTTTATGTTTTTTGTCTGATTTTAAATCAGTTGTGTTAATACTGTAGTCAAATGAAAACATGACTGTAAATTCAGACACGTGAGGTTGTGCTGAAAAGGATGATACTGTGGAGGTATGTAATAACGACAGGAGAGGTCTCAGTGTCTCACTCCAACTTTATTAACTGACTCTCAGAACTTCACATATAGTAAGCGCCAAAATCTCCACCCCAACACTTCCCTTCAACTTGGGTGTGAGTGGAGCCACCTGGTGGTCCGCCACAATACGAAACAAGGCAAAGAAAATCGTTTTAAAGGTGAAATGTAGAGGAAACATCAGAAGTAGTTAAAAATGGGCAATTATACCCTGGACCCCAGAGGGTTAAACAACTTTTTTAAGTAACACAATAGTTACTTTTCGTAGTAATTAATTACTTTTAGAATCTTGTAATTTAGTTATTAACTCAGTTACTTTTTTGAAGAAGAAGTAATTAGTATCTATAATTAATTACTTTTCCAAACAACTTGCCCAACACTGCTGGTTCTACTGTTGGTGAAGCAGCAGCAGCAGCAGCTAACATGCTGGTTAATTTGACACAGTCCCAGTGTTAAGCGATAAACTCATCACTGTGCTGTATTTATTGTCCCTTTTATTTAAAATTTTCCATGGATTTAACGAGTACACGTGTTTTGAAAACAGAAAGACACCAGCTGGGATTTGAATTTTGCAGCTGACAGGCATTTTAGGACTGCGAGATCATAGCTGTGTGACTCCACACAGCAAAGCAGGAGGCCTGAATGTTCACTCTACGTAAAGCAGCCTGGTGTGAACTAACAGCACAGGCAGACATGTACACTGCTACGACGTGAGTCAGGTACTTGAGTGAGATGTGTCAGAGTGACCGGGTGAGTCATTAAATTTCCTTGCAACCTTGTGAACACCATGCTGACTCCTTCCGTGAAACTGGCATTCCTTACATGACTATCACTCATTAGATTTCAACATTCCAGCATAGGGAGGACGCTGCTGAAATATTACACTTTGTTAGTCAAGCCTTTCTGTCTTATGTCTACAAAGGCACCACTTAAAGCTCTCAGGACAGCACTTGGCTGAGTACAGCACAGAAGGGATTAGTGGTGATTTTCAGAGTTTGCTTGGGT
Source organism: Haplochromis burtoni (assembly GCF_018398535.1). Lineage (NCBI taxonomy): Eukaryota > Metazoa > Chordata > Actinopteri > Cichliformes > Cichlidae > Haplochromis > Haplochromis burtoni. Next base: position 3,030 of record NW_024582948.1, read on the forward strand.
GGATGTTTATTATTCTAAAAAGAGAAGAACAGCATCACTGCGACTACGCAGGCAGGCTTTGGAGACACTTTTCTACAGTAGTTTTTCTGTTTACAAAATCTGCATTGAATAGACTGAGAGCTCAGTGTATGTTGTGGGCTGTAGAGCCCACCAGAGACAGTGTTGCTGTGTTTACCAAAGTATTCCTTCGTTTAACAATGTACGTACGTACGTAGAGGTTTTGCTCTGTCTGATAGTTTGTTTAGGGTTTTTGGCCTCTTCGTCTTCGCTGGGCCTCATTGAGAATTAAAAGCCTTAAAAGTTACCAGATGCAAATTCCAGAGTTGGAATCAACTGCATATGTTTTGTTTGCTTTATTTGTTATGAAGTAATGAGGAAGCAGGCCTCACCACACCAGGAAAATACTTTCCAGTTAATGGTGCATTTTAGCCTCTGAAAATGGAGAACTGCGCATAGAAATGGTTTTCATTCTTTAAAGGTTAATGCAATACTTTTGTTAAACCCTTCATTTACTGTTAAACTGCACTTAAAAAAGGAAAAACAACTACTTTTGGACCTGTCACTATGTTTACTTGATGTAAACACTGACTTGGTTGTTGAGCAGTGAATTTTACAAGACTGGCTGCACCATCACACTGATTTCGTGTTGCATGTGTGCGCTGGTGTTGGTGCTGCAGTGATCAGAAACATGTGTCCGGGCTCTCATTGTTTACAGCAATGCTTTGTTTATTAACCAGTGCTGAGAAGAAGCAAAGCAGATACTCAGACACTTTAACGCAGGAAATCCTAGAAGAAACGACACATGCTTTACCACGTAAAGCTGTTTCCAGTATTTAATCCACATCATCATCGTTTCCTGGACAAAGTGAAATGCACAAAACAATCCTGGAGTAAAACTAACCAAAAAAGACAAATACTTTGTACGCTTGTGGGTTTTTGGAGTAAGTGTGTGTTCCTGCGTACATGTGGAGGAGGGTCCAACGTTTGTCACTCTGGTGCTTACGTGATACCAGAAGGTTTCATGGAAATGACTGCGACTGCTGAACTTTTCCCACATAGTTACTGGCTCCCAGTGAGGCTTTTAGATGATCTGAAATAGGTGAAATCATGGGAAGCATGAATTCCCACAAGCCTATAAAAGAGCTGACTGTTTTCTTCACAGCCACATTCCTTGGCATTTTTCCCTGCTCTGCTCACCCAAGGGACTAATGGATGGAGAGCAAAGGGAAGGTAGAGTCTGTAAAAGTTCTCATAAATGTCTTGTTTTTTGTTGCATTTGTACAACCAACATTAGAACAACAAAGTGATATATTTTTTAGTTTTTTAACAAACTAAAAGCCTCAGTTCTTCCTCACGGTTACTTCAATAGCTTAGTTTCCCCCAAGTTTCCGAAAATATTAAATAATTCATGTTTTTATAGATGAAATATCATCAAATGATAACCATGCATTTATATGCACTTAAATATGCTGACATTTTGTCAGACTTACAGCTGCCAGTCATATTCCAAGATGAAGCTTTGTTGGAATTATAATATACATTATTAACATTTCTACCAATGAACAATCTACATTTCATGTTTCTTGGCAGGATCTCCTTCATCCTGCCAAGAAATCTTCTGTCCTGATGAATCAAGAGCTGGACTGAATCATGTGTACTTGCTGGTTCTTCACCTGTTCCATAGTGAGGAGAAGTATTTGCTGCAATAACATCCAGTCATCCCTAACAGGTTTTTTCAAGCTCAAGTATACTGTAGCAAATGTTTTGGACCTGACTGTGAAATTGGAAGGTGAGAAATTATTCTTACAACATTTCTAAACCTTTAATTTTGTTGGCAGTGACCTTTTCACTGACACAAACATGTGACTTTAAAATATGAACTGAGGCTCTGGGTGAGCTGCAGTGTATTTCATACATGCTGTTTATGGAAATATTTCTTCACTGCTGAGAACTTTAAAAGTGTTTTGGGAAATGTTTCAAAGCGACTGAGCAAAAATTGTAATAATGCATCCTATTTTGTACTGTGTGGTATTTGTATGCATTGCTGCTGAGTGAAACTAGAAAGAAACAAGTTTCCCGGCAACCTAGAAGTTAGTAAAACTGAACCACTCACACAAAGCCTATTAGTTGTCAAGGCAACATGGCATCAAACTGCGTGCACTCACAAAAACACCATTGAACAGACAGACCGTGGAGTGCAGGCGAATTCCTTTCCACAAAGAAGAACTTCATGATAAGACAGGTTAAACGTAAATATAAGCATTCTTTTGCAAAAGTTTGCACACTGCACGATCGCAGTCCAATTCCTGTAAAGGTCGTAAAGGGGATGAATAAGAAGGAAAACAGTTCGGATTGAGCAAATTGTTTCAGAACATCTCCTCCCCCATTCCCCAATGTTGAGGCAAACATGTGGGAAGGATCAGCATACCCCACCCCATTACCCTTGTGTGTGCAGCTGAACGGAAGCGGCACCAATCCTTTTCAGCTCCTTCTGCTCTCTTCAGCTAACAGATCAGGACAGAGAAAGGACACGCTGGTACTAACATGGCAACTGTAAAAACTCTGCTTTGGCTGGGACTCTCTCTGTCTGCCTTCGGCATAACCACTGCAGGTAAAACACACAGCACATGATCGGCAGACAGACAGACAGACAGACAGAGGCGACTGGTGTTAGACATTTTACCTAGACACCAGTGTCATGTCTCGTTTCAGTTTTAGCATATCACATATCAAAGTTTAGTCCTTACAACACAGCAGACTCTACTTCATCTGATAGAGAACACAGACTGAAGAGTTAAGCATCTTACACAGGACTTAAAGTTTCATGCTTGGTATTATGATGCAGTAAAATGTCCAACAATTACAGATGTTCTGAAATATTGCAGAGAATCTGAAAGAAATTTAGAATATTTAGAAAATAGCAGTGGGATGGTCCCGTGGGTTTCTGGTCACATTTGAAAGAAAACTGCTTTTGCATTTTTATTCTTACTCTGATGGCATCTAGCTTTCCATCAAGTTTTGCTCTCACTGACTGCTTATGCAAAATTAAATATTGGTTGTTTGCTAATTTTCTTAAATTAAACAGTGACAAACTGAGCTTCGTCTGGTAGGAACACGTACCGTTGTGTAATAATGTGATATTCATCGCATCACCTCTCCTTCCTGTACTCTGAGATCCTCCTTCTCGCTTACTGTCATTATGCCATCTGCTCATCGGACCCCCTCTGGGCTTCAGAGCTTCGAACCGATTTGCCCCTCATCTTTAGCTCTCCCACCACCATGTTTGAAATATTGATTCTCTCTCAGTCTGAAAACTCTGTTGTACAGACTTTTAATTCTACGACATCTTCCAACTTTTATTTGATCCATACTGTGACTTGTAATTGAATTGCTTGTATCGTAAACTTGAGTGTTTTGAAAGGCGTCTGTGAATAAAACATATTAGTAATGGAGTACTCATTAACCATTCCATGACGGTGCACAGATGTGGGGATTTTCTAAATAAGCTGAACTAAACAAAATCTTCCACTACAGTTTTTAACAGATGCATTCGCTTTATGATTTTATAAAATGTATAACTTTCTGTTATGTAAAACTCTCATTTTTGACCTGTGCCCACCTTTGCTGACTCGCAGACTTTAATTTGGTTCTGATTACGAGTATGAAGATGTTGAGGGAGTTGTCATCATTTTCTCCAGCTTAAATAAATGGTTCATTAAGATCCTTCATTCAATTCAGTTATTGTAAAATAAAAACAAACACAAAAACCCAAAGAAAACAGGAAGCAGGAGTCATGGAAAACTGGAAAATACTGACGATGTTTTATTTTATTCACAGATGTGAACTCAGTCCCTAGAGCACAAGACGTCCACTGGGTGTCTCTGGACTTCACCACACATCTTCGCTGGAGTGTGACGTCCTCTGACTACACATACACTGTCAGGTTCTCACGGTGAGACACACACACACACACACACACACACCAACACTCATCACAAACACAACAAACACACACACACACACACACACACACACACACACACACACACACACACACACACTTTGAACCTCAAAGATGCCTTTAAACTTCGGGTATTTTGAGGCTCTTCCTTCTCAGTTTGTGGAGGAAGTAGAGTTGTTGTTGGGCTTAAACGACCAGTGAGGCTGTTTTCTTTGACCAAGAGAGACCTTCTGAGATGTGCACACCCAGGAACTTGGTGCTGCTTGCCCTCTCCACAGCAGCACCATTGATGGTTTGTGGAGCATACATGGTGTGAGCTCTCCTGAAGTCTACGATGATCTCCTTAGTCTTCTCCACATTCAGGGAAACCACTGTTAACTCCTTTAGTAACTTAACGCCGGTAGTAGGTCTCATCGTTGTCGCTGATGTGACCTACCACAGTTGTGTTGTCTTCAAATTAGATGAAGAGGCTGTGTGATGATGTGCAGTTGTGGGTCAGCAGAGTGAAGAGAAGTGGGCTCAACACATCCTTGGGGAGCAGTGTTGGGAAGGTTACTTTTAAAATTCCACTACAGATTACAGAGTACATTGACCCAAAATGTAGTTTGTAATGTATTCTGTTAAGTTACTCAGTGTGATTATTTGATATATTCTCGTGCTATTTGTCCTACTGCTCTGTGATTTATTACTATTACTGAACGTCTTTTAACAGCTGTTAGAATGTATGAACACATCACTCCAGTTTCAGCAGATGTACACTGGCTCCCTGTCAAATATCGTGTTGATTTTAAGATTACTTACTTTTAAAGTTTTAAATAATATGGCGCCTAGTTATTTAAACAAACTCCTCAACATGTATGACCCCAAAAGAGCACTGAGATCATCTAGCCAGATGCTCTTAGCACAACCGAGGGCTCGTTTGAGATCGGGCCTTCGCAGCAGCAGCGCCCAGACTCTGGAAGAATCTGCCAGAGGAGATTCGTACTGTAGAGTCTATTCAGTCTTTTAAATTGCGTCTTAAAACTCACGTCTTTACTTTGGCTTTTAATTTGGTTCAGTATGAGTACCATCAGGCCTGTTTTATGTTTGTATTGTTAATTCACTGTCTTCTTGTTTATCTGTGTTTCTCTGTTGTTTTCTCTTGTTTTTAGCCGATTGTGAAGCACTTCGGTCAACTCTGTTGTTTTTAAATGTGCTACACAAATACATTTTGAATTTAAATTTGAAGGCTACTCGCCACCGAGCTACCATTGGTTAGTTCATAGACTGCAGACTGTTAGACTTGATGGACAGCATTAACAACCTGCTAGCTGCAAGTGATCACGAGCAGTTCTGAAAGTAACACCAACTAGATTTCTAAATCTTAATATAAAATGAGCAACAGTAGGGGGGACATTAGGTGAGGCTGCACTTTTTGCAGTGATCTTGTATAGAAAATTATTCCTTTATTAGTAATATGTTTTCTTTCTGTCTTCTTTCAGAGCTTCATTAATAGTAATAAATCACACAGCAATAGTACATCGAAGACACTGAAGTGTTTCTTTAGGTTGGAGTCTTTGACGCTGAGAGCAGCTTGGTTGCTGGATGTATTCCATTACCCGTATTCAGCGTTCGTATGCTGGAGGTGTTGCTGCTGACCCGTACTGCCTGCTGTCATAATAATAATAATAATAATAATAATAATAATAATAATAATAATAATAATAATAATAATAATAGATTGCATTTATAAAGCGCTTTTCGGGACCCCTCAAAGCGCTTTACAATGCCACTATTCATTCACTCTCACATTCACACGCTGGTGGAGGCTGTAGCCACAGCTGCCCTGGGGCAGACTGACAGAAGCGAGGCTGCCATATCGAGCCATCGGCCCTTCTGGCCAACACCAGTAGGCGGTAGGTGAAGTGTCTTGCCCAAGGACACAACGACCAAGACTGTCCGAGCCGGGGCAATCTTCCGATTACAAGACGAACACCCAACTCTTGAGCCACGATCGCCTCTTCCTGTCAGGGAATCCAGAAACCAGTTACACAGTGAGGTGCTGATCCCCAGCTGATCCAGTTCATGTCTGAGCTCCTGTGGAATGATCTTGTTGAATGTTGAACTGAAGTCTATGAACAGCATTCTGATACATGAGTCTCTCGTGTCCAGCTGTGTGAGGGCTGAGTGAAGGGCAGTTGAAAATGCATTATCGGTCAAGCAGTTTGACGGGTATACGAACTGAAATGGATCCAGGTGTTTTTTGGTTTCCCACAGTGTGTAAATCACGGCAATCCTCCTGGCACAACAGGGTACACCACGGCTATAAAGTTAGTTGGGCCAGATTTTAAAACCAAGGAATATATCTGGGCCAGATATTGTTTAGCAGCCAGTCAGCAGCAGATCACGATAAGTTTCAAACCAACACAAATGTATTGAAAAAAAGTTGTTTATTATTTTTTCCCTTTTAAATCTTGTGACATTTCACACATGCACACGAAAAAACATATAAATGAGCTATAGCTGAAGAGAGCCTGCGCTAGTAGCAATACTTTTTTTATTCACATTTGAAATTAAAAAATAAAAAATATTTGGACAATTCCCTTTCAAAATAAAGTTCATACTTATGTGACCCAGACACATCTTAAATTCCATTTAACAGAATTCAAAAAGAACAATCAATCCTATCAAAGCTATCAGTGCACAAACCCATAGCAGTAACACATATGAATACAACATTTACTGCTGCACACTGAGGGAATGCAGGTTTGTTTTAAATCAACAGTACACAAGTCTACACTAACCTGACATTTGTTTCTGAACAAGAGCGGCAACGTTTGGCTCGTAAGTGTCAGTGCACCTTTGAAGGCAATAGTGAAGTTTGTTGTCAGTGAGCAACGACAGCTGCTTTTTCTTGAATTCATGTGCAAAAAGCTTCACATGTGGACATTGACCCCTACATACTGAAGGTTACGACTGATACTTTCTTAATGTTAGGGAACTGGTATGTATTGACATTGGTCCAAAGATCCGTTGGTGCAAAACGTCTTCTTCCCCTCGTCAGTGGAAGGGATCACTTCCTTTGCTCTGACGGATAAGTCCCCTTCTGTTAAAACACTAAATGGGTCTCTGGCAAAACTCATCACCTTTCTGCGTAGAGCAAGTCCATCCAATCGACCAGAAAACTTCTCTTTCAACCTCGCAGTGAAATCAGTCATCACATCCATGACTTGTGCCGCAGATGAGATGCTTTTACAGAGCCCTGGAAAATGCAGCAACCGGCCTGTGCTCAAGTCGGTGGTGAAAGGTTCAGCCTGGCTTGGAGTGCATACATCTGTTCCACAAGCTCAGTGTCAGTTTTGCCTCTGCCTTGTAGTCCCACATTAAGGTCATTCATGTTTTGAATATGTCGCTCAGAAAGCAGACACTGGCCATAAAGCTGTTGTCCTCATGCAGTTCAAATGTGTTTCTGCTTTTTTTTTTGCCTGCTGTTGCAGAGGAAAGTTGTGATCTCCTCTTTGAGATCACAGAAATGCTCCAGTGCACTGCCTTTGGACAGCCACCTGAGATCATTGTGCAATAACAGGTCACGGTGCTCAGCAGACATTTCTGAGAGCAGCATGTGGAATAAGCGGTGCTGGAGGCTTAAATCAATTGTAGCCATCACACTGTCCATTGTTGTTTTGAGCTCCATGCTTAGTTTTGCGCACAACACCATCTGCTGCACAATGCAATGAAGGTTTGAGGTGCAACAGCCAAACCACTCACTTTTCCTGCCATGGATGAAGCCCCGTCTGTCACAAGGGGTGGCTGTGGGTCATCTACTCACCGGAAGGGTGGTGGTTCGATCCCAGGCTCCTCCAGTCTACATACCAAATATCCTTGGGCAAGATATTAACCCCATGTTGCCCTCCGATGCATCCATCGGAGTTATACAAGCACTAAAACCTTAGGTAAAGTGCTTGTGTGACTGGGTGAGTGCACAAGTTGTGTAAAGCGCTTTGAGTGCTCAGTGAGAGTGGAAAAGCGCTATATAAGAACCAGCCCATTTACAAGCATACAGACATGCTTCATTACCACTGTCCTCAACAAAAGCTGAAATCTTCTCGCCAGCTGTGTGGTTTATTTGTTGTACTCTGCGTTTCTGCCACAGGCAGGGCTCGTTGGGTTGCTTCTGGGCCTGTGGCCCTTTGAACAGGTTTGGTGTACACCATATTACTCTGTTTGAGCTGTGGGACCAGATCTTTGGGGCGGACCAATTGTTGGCGCAGTATGTTTTGGGGTTTGAAAGCCATAGAGCCACTTGCAGCCCACGTCACCCCTACTTCTGGCCCATATATTGACATGAAGAAATATAACGCAATTTGGCTCTTGAAGTTCCTTTTTTAGGGAGGATTTGTTTGTTGTTCAGTGCAAAGTTAAACTAAGTTCTTTAAAATGCAAGAAATTATTTAATATGAAAGCAATATGAGCAGAGAGTACAAACGTACGTCTGCATTTTTATTTTGTTAAATATGAACAAAATTATAGAAGAATAGAATAGATCTTTATTGTCACTGTTACAAGAACAATGAAACACATTTTGGCATCTCACCATTGGCAGCGTGTAGATTTGCATTCAGATTCTTTTAGTATAGGAGAAGAAGATAAAATAGATTTTAGTGCAATGTAAGGAGCAAATGATAGCAGAAGTGCTGCCACGTCTCCTGGCCAGAGAGAGAGTACCAGTGTGTTTATTTGGTAGTTCAATGAAAGGCTTCGGTTAGTTAAGAGTGAGGGGAAAAACATTTGCAGTTTTACCTTGTTATACAATATTTGAAATAAAAAAAAAAAAATTGGAAATATTTGTGAGTGTTTTCTTGTTTGTTTGGGGTTTTTTGTACTACTTGAACACTAAAGTGGCCCTCCAATGAGATGACAGTGCCCGCAGTGGCCCACAGCTCATTTAAGTTTGAGAGAAAATGCGTCTCAGCCATTCCAATACTCCTGACACATGTGGGACAGCTAACGGTTTCCGCTTAGGCAGCAGTTGTCCCGTGGATTACCTGGTCAATTCTTTACGAGCCTCCCAGCTTTGGTCCTAAATTGACACAACACTGTGTTAGTTTCTAATGAACATCTTTAACAAGATCATACAACTCATGGGGTTCAATGGGAAGTCAAGGTGGCGAGGGAGAGCCAGAGAGCCCCATGAGCTGGGAAGACTAAATGCAGGACACTATTTCAAGTGTCCTGCATCTGTCATCGAGGAAGAACACCTAGAACCTAAAGAAAGAGTTCACACCTACAGGCAGGCAGTCACAGTGATAGAGTGATTCAAATAAATAACTGATTAACCTCGATGTATTGATGCATATATCATGACTATGTGTACAGGAGGAAATATTTGCTTGCCAAAAAACAACACAATCCAGACATGTCAAGCGGAACATTTCAATTGAGTTTTAAAAACTGTTTTCATAAGCGCATGTCAGAATGACAGTAACTGCCGTGTGACTTGCAGTGAAGATGCTGACTGGGAAGAAAGTCCTAATTGTATCCAAATATCAGCATCAGAATGTGACCTGACTCAGTCCCTCAAGGCCTCGGATAGGTAAGAACACTGCCATCACCCTTAAACACATCTGGTAGGTTTACATCGAGCTTACTTTATACTTTTACTTTTGATTTTTTTCTTATTGTCAGCAATATTTGTGCGCTGTGATTTTACTCGAGAAAAGTTATATGTACACTACCAGTCAAACGTTTGGACACACCTTCTCATTTAATTGTTTTTCTTTATCTTTACTTTACAAATTGAAGACATTAAATCATATGAAGCAACATATATGGAATTATGTAGCAAGAAAAAAAACATTGATAAATACCCTGTTGACAGAGCTGCAAACCCTCGGCCTTCTCTCGGTGAGCTTCATGATGTAGTCACCTGAAATGGTTTCGCTTCACAGGTGTGACTTGTCAGAAGTAATTTGTGGAATTTCTTGCCGTTTTTATGGGATTGGGACCATCAGTTGTGTTGTGCAGAAATCAGGTTGGCAGAATGAAGTCAACAAGTTCTCATCATCTCCTCCTTCAAGCCTGTTGGAAAACCATTTCAGGTGACGACCTTACGAAGCTCATCGACAGAATGACAAGCGTGTGCGAAGCAGTAATCAAGGCAAAGGGCAGCTACTTTGAAGAATTTAAAATACATTTTTTGAGTTGTTTCACACTTTGTTTACTACATAACTCTATATGTGTTCATTCATAGTTTTGATGCCTTCAGTGAGAATCTACAATGTAAATAGTCATGAAAATAAAGAAAAATGACTAAATGAGAAGGTGTGTCCAAACGTTTGACTCGTAATGTGTTATATAAGTGCAGATGAATGTGCCTCCAAAGCATATGTATTCTTTGTGTCCCTATTTCACAGGACCTACTTTGCTGATGTTCAAACAGAAATCATGGACATGGACTATGAACTCCCTCACACTCAATCTTCCAGGTTCAATCCCTATAGAGAGAGTAGGTTATATATGACACACACACACACACACACGCACACGCACACGCACACACACACACACACACACACCCTTTGCCTTCACAGCTTAATGCCAACCAAAGCCTGGACCTGATCAGGTTATCCATGCATCCTGATCCCTGTTGTGGCTGAGCCCATAATGTCAAGGCTACCATACCTGCACCAATCAGGCATTCTGCATAATGTTTAGTAGAGCACCCATCCACTCAAAAACTCACTCGCTCTAGTAATGATGTTGTAAACTAACTGAACTGACTTTTAGCGCATGAATAAACCTTTGCAGGCAGTCTCAGCATAACTGTTGGTTGGTCCTGTCCCCAGGTAACATCAGTGCTGTGAGTTTCACTGTGGCGCCATTGGATGACAGAAGAGTAATAGTGAACATCACTGATCCTTTAACCTCCATTTATGATCGTGGGAAGCAGCTCAGCATCAGAGACATTTTCAAAAAAGATCTTAATTATAAGATCCGCTACTACAAGTCTGGAAGCACAGGAAAGGTAATCTGATGTTAACGCTAAAAGTGAAATGAGCTGCAAATTATGTTGTTAAACTGAAAAAATTACACCTTTTTCATGTAATTCTGTTAGTGCTCCACGTTAGGCTTGCTCACACGAAGAATATGGGCTAGCAATGGGCCTTACTATGGGTCCCTCTCTGCTTAGTGTGGTCAGCCCATTCTATAGGCACCCACACAGTGGTTAGTTAGTTAGTTAGTTAGTTAGTTAGTTAGTTAGTTAGTTAGTTAGTTAGTTAGTTAGTAACAAGTTCATCTGGGGCTTTAGATTTAGGGCCTATGGCTAGTTTCATTCAACACTGGTCAGTATTACCAATGTAATTGGACATCTTCTAAAAATCCAGAACTGCAGCTCTAAGAATTTGAAATAAAGAGCAACAATGTGGCATTTGTGTGTGTAGGCTAGCTGTTTTCTGCTGGGCCTGGTCTTACGATCAGTCAAATGAAGACTTGACCCAAACATCCAAATGTCTGCTTGGTAAGTTGGTTAAATGTTTACAGATGAATGACAGTAATCTGTCCTGCTGTTACCCCTTAGAGAGATGAGATATCAAACTCAAGTATGAAAGTGATACCGGGGCTGGATAAAGGAGAGAGTTACTGCTTCATGGTGGCAACGTTCATCAAATCCAGACCCAAAGCCACTCAGCAGGGATCCTGGAGCATGCAGCAGTGCACAGAAAGATCCCAGGACATCCTGCAAGGTACACATATTCTACATGCAACTCTGTAAACTATTTCAGCTTTGGTGAATACATACTGAAATTTGTTATTAGTTGTTTCAATTGCAGCTTCTTCCTCATTAAGTACTCAAGACCAGAGTAATAAACAACCAGTGTATATCAGCATTAGAGGGAGAGTGCTGCCCCCTGCTGGAAATTAAGACACCTTAATTTGGTATTTTGTCAGATTTGATTTGATTCCATTGGCTTCATAGTATCGTGGTTAACACTTGGAGCCTTATGTGAAAAATCAACAGCTCAAGATTAGGAGGAGGCACACCCAGCCTCAGTGGGTCATAAGCTAGTGTACTCCGAGTGCTGTATAAATAGGAGGGCACTGAACATCTGTGCCAAATATGTGGAGTCATCCACTGTGACAACTTTCTCAGACATAAGGGACTGGCTGACAGGATGTGATTTAAGTTTAATGTCACTCAGAATATTGTTGTCACAGAATTCAGTAACTATCATCAACATCTGCAGTCTTAAACAATAAGGAGCATGTAGGTGGTAACACTGATCGTCTACATTTCCTGCGGGGTAGAGCGGGTCATGTAGTAATTAGAAGGTTCAGGGTTTGATCCCTGGCTGCTCCAGCATGCATACCAAACTATCCTCGGGCACGATAATGGACTGATTTATATAAAGTGCTTTTCTACTCTCCCAGACCACTCAAAGTGCCACATTCACTTCTATGCTTTTCAGCACTTCCTAGCTAAGACTCACACACATTCATACTCCAATAGATGCATCGGACAGCAGCTTGGGGTTAGTATCTTGCCCAAGGATACTTGTAGACTGGATGGAACCACCAGCCTTCTGATTAGTATATGACCTGCTCTACCTCCTGAGCTACAGTTGTTCTTGATGCATTCATCTGAGTGTGAATATTAGATAGAAAGCACTTACACAAAGAAAAGAGTGCTTATATGAATGTGTGTGTGTGTGTGTGTGAATGAGGCATGTTGTATAAAGCACTTTGAGTGCTCAGGTAGAACCAGTCTATTTAACAGTGACCCTCGTTCTTTCTGCAGATTTGAGTGTTGGAGCATGGGTTGGTGTAGGCTTCATCATGTTAACAGTCCTCATCGTCATCGTCACGGTGACCGTCCTCTGCTGTCGCCAGAGAAACAAAACTCTGCAAATGTCTCAGTCATCAGCACCAGTGTAAAGTGCTTGGGTTAAGTTTGCTCTCTGAAACCAAGTTTACACTGTATTATGGGTATTATTTCTGTATTTCATATTCAAGTTCTTTATTTAGTTGACACTGAAAGTGAAAGACTTCATCAAGAATTTGGTCTTTCACATTCACCAGTGTTTGTCCTTTCAGGAAAACAGTAACCAAAACCAGTCTGCTACAGCAAAGTCGTGATTTGTGTCTAAATGACTGGATTATTAGAATGTTCATGCCTGAAGTACGGCATCATTTATTAGCTTGTCTTCTGGCGGAACCTGCGTCCAACCCATGCGTTTGCATGGAGCTCATTGGCTGTAGAGTAATTTTCATTAAACAACATTTCTTTTTCTAAAGTAACTGAAATATATCATTAAGTCACAATCACAGTTTATCTGTAATCTTCATTTGTAAAAAATGTTTAAATGGTTCAAGATTATAGAAAAAGCAAACAGTTTGACAAATATTTTGGTAAATGTGCAGCACAGTGGTGGGGTGGTTAGCACCTGGGTCCTGGGTTTAAATCCAGCATCTGGCTGGAGCCTGTCCCTTCACGTCATGTCTGCGTGGGTTCTCTCTGGGTACTCTGGCTTCCTCCCACAGTTTAAAGACATGCAGTTATTGGGGTTAAGTTTGGTGAATCTAAATTGCCCATACGTGTGAATAGTTGTCTGTCTCTCATTTCTCCTTGCAAAACCTTACACCTTGGTTAGGCTCTTGCCCACTGTGACCCTGAAATGGTTAAGTAGAAGAAGATGGACGAACAGCTGGTAATTAAAGCTGTGAAGTTCGTTTTGATGTCATATCTGCATCAGCTTGATGTGCTGTTTTGTCAGGGGTTACTTAGGAAGACTTTCCAACATATTTGTGTGTCTGAGCCAAATCTTTTGCCTTTTTCTTCTTTTTGACTCATTATGTTTCAAATTTGAATGTCCAGGTCTTATAATTCACCACTGGTGGTTAGTGAACACAATGGATTATTTAGCAGCTATTTTCTCACGAGTGGGGGGAGACAAAAGGTCCATGGATTATTCTATTTGTATATAAATAGTGTTAAATAAAAGCTGAAGATTACTTTACTACTTTTATCTCATCTTGTTGTTTTCATCGATCATTCAGATCCCAAATGTAGCAGAAACATCAATTTCATACTTCTGCCAACAGCCACTGCTGGTGGGCCTTCCTGAATCCATTGTACTCATTTCCAGTAAACAAAGACTGGTCTTGGGCCCAGCTGGCCTGCCCCAGCACCAGGAATCCCGCGCTTCCTATGCTGGAGCCATGTGTCAGTAGATGCAGTTACAGATCCTTTTTTCAGCTCTCACTATGTAACATTGAGGCCAGATTCAAAGGCGCTACAGCAGAACTGGCTCCCTACCTGGCTGAACAGAAGCGCTCCATCCTTGTCTTTGAAATTGTCTGTGAATTGCCTCAGAACAGGAAAAAAGAGGATAATTGTGACACATAGTCTTTGATTTATGAATATCTGAAGGTAAAAATGTTACAAACATGAAACAATTCTTTCTTACAAACCACAATTAATAAAACATCTTCTCCAAATTCTTTATCAATCCAATCTTATCCTTTCACTACGCACCTCTTTACCCCACAACTGGTGCTGGCTCATGACTGCCCTTCCCAGAGCCCGGTCTTTCTGGAGGTTTCCTCCTGTTAAAAAGGGAGTTCCTTTTTCCCACCATTGCCAAGTGCTGACTCACAGGGGTCATCTGATCGTTCTCGCTTTGTATTGGTAGCAGGAACAGACAATAGAGATGGAAAAGCAGACCACATTATGGCTTGCAGATGACTTTTATTTCTTAGTTTTTTCATCACACATTTAAGACACCAAATTGTACATTAGACATAAATGAATCATCATCACAATAAACCATGGCTGCATCATGACAAAACGCACAATTTCTTCTGAATATGCTGTCCTTCGACCATGGCTTTGGAGCACACACATATACATCGTAGAAAACACGTCATTCAACGCTGCAAAGAATGAAAAGCTCCACAGGGAACTTGATGTCTGCCTCTCTGAACAGTAGAAGAGCTCTGCCAATGCTTTGGGTAATATTCTTATCCTGTGTGGATAATAAAAGCAGCTGGTAAAATGAATATATAGATATTTTAAATCAGAGATATGGACAGCTATCTGTGTATATAATAAAACTGATTGCAGACCTTGTCATTTTAGTGTGCGCTACATGTGTCTATGTACAGTGATGCATTTTTGCTTTTTTTGGATGTTACCTTGGCAATCGATTAAAACACACTTTAGCCCTGGAGAGTGGCAGTCTGCTGAGACTTCCTCCTGACATGTGGATAATTTAGTAGCAATAAAGTAGCAATTTTTAATGAAAGATGTCGTAGCTTATTGGGAGAGTAAAAAACAAAACATGGTTTAAGCAGGACGACGGCTCCACCTGCAGATACTCAAGATACGCAAACTCTACTGATAAATGTTTCTTGCTAAATTATGTTATTGACAGATAGTCCATATTAATATGTATCTCCATGAGACTATCAGAACTGAGATCCATTCTCCAGAAAACTGTTCAAAGTGGTCAGCAAAGCTTCTACCACCTTCAGATTTATCACTACTGTTATTCACAAATGCATTTTAGAACGATACCCTCATGTTTGCAGATATTCTTCTTTTTAGGTTTTCACATTGTGAGGACGACATTATTTTGACTGCATCATTCAATTTTTCAAACTCAGAAACTGACTTTCATTTTTATTTGACATGGGTAGCTGTGACACACATATGTTTCTAACATTTGAGGTAAGTTTATATGCATAACTACAAAAATCTTCACACATCCACACAAGAATTAGGGCAGGTTCTGGGCCAAAGATGAATGGATAACAAATTAACAGCTGGCACACTGTGGAGCTCCAGATTTGCTATTTGATTACACCACAAAAAGTCTGACATTTTGAGCAAACCTGCTTTTTATCACATAAGATACAATGCAGCACCATCTTAAATCACATGTTACTGGTTGTAATGATGCATGCTTGTGTATGTGTGAGACTACTTTATATGGAATATGCTTAACTGTAAGCACATCATGGTACAATGCACTCTCATCCGCCAGTACAGCCACTGGTGGATGAGTCAGGGAGCGGCAGTCAGACAGGAAACTGCTGTTGAAGCTGAGCTTCCAGCGGGCAGCTTAGGTTTACAGTCTATTAGCTTGAGACAGCATAGTTTTAGCCTGCTGTCTGAAAAAGATAATCCAGTTTCCTGCAGCAGACCATGCTCAATACGTCATAGTTTCTGTGTGTAACAGGCTGGCAGTGTGCAAACTGTTGTTTTAGTGTTGTGTATGTAACTAATTATGTTCCAAAATGCAACAAATGAACAAAATAAGTCTTCTAAATGTTCTGTTTTCTTTACACATGATTGTACATTTGAAAACAAAGCAAATACATGGAGCACTGTGCTTGTATATGAAGCGTTGTGATTCACGCTAGTAGATTTGTCAATTTTAGATTTTGCCAATAACTTGATACTAAATGATACAGAAACACACATTAGATCTAAATATCCTTTAAAGGTGTGTACCCTCACATTATGCTGCACCCACATGGTTTCCATGGACAAAAGACCAAAATGCATAGGAAAACTGCAAAACGCACGTCAATAATGTCTCGATGCATGCCATTCCCCAACTCTCTGTCAATGGTACTCATGGCCACTGATCGGTGGTCATGACAATTTGCATATTAATGATCCAGGAACTGATCTCCCAGCCCACTGTTCCTTCAGTGGTGCTAGTTTCACTCATTGTGCAAATGTACTGTTTATAAGATTGGGGAAACCTGCAGTCAGCTGAGACTGAAGAAGTCACCTGGATGAGTGACAAAAAGTTTCTCCCACTGAAAATGTCCAGATGAACAGGATGCACTTTTGGGACACATCAGTAATCCTTTAACTGGAAGTAAGAACTTTGAATATAAGGTAAGGTGACGATGGCTGGTCTTCGGGGTCTCACTGACTCTTTTATATTAAATTAGCTCTGGCTCTTTAACTGGTTCTGTTTAAAATGATTAGACCCTTGATGTTAACTCGTGAACCAGCTTGTGTTTTCTTCCATTTCCAATGGAACCATTCTAGTTATTCAGTGGAAGCATCTCGTTTGAAGCAGGTGGAATGTGGGACTTCACTTTAATGTCTTTGCTATAAGATGTGTACCATTGTACAATCAAAAGAAAATGCGAGTTCATGTACATATCTACAAATATGAAACTCATGGAATACTTGCTTTTAATGGGTGTAGCTGCTGTCATGAAATCATGGTAAAAGAGTGAGGTAGGCTGAACTGAAGCTTTGTGTGAACTGAAAGGTTCAATCAGTGCCTGCTGAGTGTGCCATGTAAAGGTAGACTCACACTCATGATATTTGTACTACCATGTAAAAACAATCAGTTTGAATTTGATGGCAGCAGCATGTTTCAAAGAAGCTGGGATGGGGCGGCAAAAGGCTGAAAAAGTAAGTGACACAAAAAAGAAACATTTTATACGTAATTAGACTAACTGATGACAGGTCAGTAACAGGACTGGGGGGAAAACAACATCTGAGAGAGAGATCTGCAAAAAAGTGCTTCAACAACATTGTAGAGCAATTTCAGAATAATGTTCCTCAACAAATAGTTGCAAAGACTGTGAATATCTCATCATCCAAAGTCATAAGCTCAGAAGATTCAGAGAATCTGGAGAAATCTCTGCATGAGGGACCAGGCTGAAAATCAACATTAGATGCAGCTGATCTTCAGGTCCTCAAGCAGACACGATCCTGTTATGAAATCAGTGCGTGGGCTTAGGAACACTTCCAGCATCACTGTCTGTGAACACAGCTCACTGTGTTGTCCACACACACCACAGTGCCACCATCTCTGGACCAAAGCTCATTTAAAATGGACTGAAGCAAAGTGAAGAAATTTTAATTTGAAATCAGAAAACATGGACACTGCGTCTTCTAGACTATCCGACTTGCTGTCAGTGCTCAGTTCAAAAACCTGCGTTTCTGATGGTGTGGCAGTGCATCAGTGCCTCTGGAGTTGGCAGTTTTAGAGCAGCATATACTCCCATCCAGATGGCATGTGTTTCATGGAAAGCCTTCATAGTAGAAGAGTCCTTGCTGTTACCAGCTGGTGGAGCATCATAAAGTGAAAAATATCTCTATGAGACAAGAATGGGACAGCATTCCTCTCCCAAAGTCTACAGAGTGGCAAGCATGACCCTGTTTCTGAGATGTGCTGCTGCCATCAAATTAAAATATTACATATTTCTCTTAAAATGATATGTTTTCTCCGTTTAAACATTTGATATGCTTTCTGTGTTCTATCAGGAATAAAGACGAGCCAATTCTGTTTTATTTAAATTTTACACAGCATGCAAACTTTTTGGAATTGTACTTCAGGTTGGCTCAGGAGGAAGACTGATGACTTCATCCTCCAGTCTGCAAAACACTGAACCCCAAGTTCAATGTGTATGTGACTGTTAGAGAAAAGCTCTCAGGTGTAGAAGAAAGTGCTTGTGTGAATGTGAGTGCAAATGGTTAAATGACGCTTGCAGTAGAACAGGCTTCGGGTGCTCAGAGGAATAAAGCGCTATGTGCCATTTCTGAACTGCCTAATGAACTTTACACTGATGCTCTGCTACCATACCAGTAAATATCATGTACTTGTTAAAAAGCAGTTGTGCGTGTGACCTTGTGTGGGTACAATCAAAAGGAATAACAGTGTTTTACATATAATTAGATATCTAATTATAACCTGAAAATGATATAACAGTGTCAAAGAGGTCTCTGGGAGTGATTAACCTACAGAAAATGATCAGCTCACAGATTTCTGCTTTGTACTCTGGCTGTGGCGTCACTGTTTGTTCTGACTACTTATCAGACCTGTGTGGAAGAAACTGCCGGATGGGCAGCGTAACAGCGGCACCGGTGCCAGACCCACTCCACATTTACCCTCGCTGTGTCCTGGTTCCACGCTTCAGACCATTCCTAAGCAAAGATGTTTACACCAATGAAATGCTCAGATCTGTCTTACCACTGTAAATCTGCTCGACTTTGTGTGCGCCATTCACAAATGAAAACACATCTTAATTACTTCATAAAGTTTCACTGGCAGTGCTATAAAAAGCTGCTGGACAGAAAAAACTGCTTTCTGAAAGTTACATACAGTACTTCTGTACTGGTGTCTTTAAATATCAGCAGTAGTAAAATTAATTACATTACGAGGGAGAGACAAAAATACAAGAGCTTACTACTGATGACAACGGTAGAAGGCAATAGTCTTCCACTCAGATGTAACTATCTGTCTTTTGGTGTTGTGTCCCCACCCCAGCGCTCCCCGCATGCATCGCTTTGATCACTAGTAGACGCTCCAGGCTGTGGTTGCCTAGGTGACCTCATGCATTTACAAATGTCAGTCACTCCAGTGGCCTCCAACATGAGAAAAGTTCATCCTGGGCTTTTTGCCCATCGCCACTTGAAGTCAGACAATGTCGCTGACTTTCATTGCTCACCAAACCACACCCACATTTCCTGGGTGGACACAGCTTTGCTGCTTTTTTATTTGTTGCTACCAAACAAAAGAAAGAATTGGCAGCCTGCGCTGTTAGTTAGGTAGTTACGTCTGTAACTACCTAACTAACAGTACACAACCAAAATCCCTGCATAGTTTTTATTTTCAGCATTAGTGTGCAGTATGAAATTGGAACAAAGAATGAAGTGGCCATCTTTTCAGTTACAGTCCAATTATAAACATGGGTGGCATCGCACCACTACTGAGCGTGCTACACATGTAACAAAGCACACACCTGACCACAGCCATCAGTCGTGCTTTGTCACTGGTGAAACTGAAGAATCCAGCCTAGAATGGCAGTGAGCCACTGCTTCTCTTTAAGGAGCCTCTTAAATGACGTGTGAAAACACTGTTGTGAGCGTGGATATGCGCTCATTGGTAAATCCGACTATAAACTCTCTACAGTTCATATGCAACTTAGATCTAAACTACTAATTGGATAGATAATCTCAAAACCACAACAGCAGATTACATTGCATCATTTATATACAGTTTATCTATTTGAAGTCTTGTAACCTATGTCCTCCTAATATTTACTGTATGTCACATCACAAACATGGACATTATTTGCACTTCAGACCAGTCAGGTCCGTCAAAACCTTCTTCAGTTCATCAAATCATAAAAAGACAAGATAGTAGGTCAGACAGTCGTTTGCAACCTTGACAGATGTAAATAAAAAAACTGGATAAAATCATGTTTCTTAATATAATAATCAGGAAATCTTTTTTATCATTTGGTTCCTGGTAGTTTTTTCATCTTGCCTTCCATTGTTTCTCCTCTGATTAACCTGAACTAATTTACTGTGATAATTAACACCAGAATGGGCTCTTTAGTCATTTTTCCTCCACTGCATTTCCCTTTGTCGTACTTTATTCCTTATCATCTTCACTTCTTGCCTTGTTGTCATCACAGGAACCGTGCTGACACAGTAAACCTCACTTGAATGTTTCATGGTGAGAGATCACTTTAAATCGATGACCTGAGTCTGGGACTGGGCCTTGTCCTTGGCCTAAAACACATGAAAGTAGATGTTTTTAAGTAGATGTTTTGTTTTTTTTAAAATATAATTTTCTATGCACAAAGCAGTTTGAGAGGCACGCTGACTTTTAACAGTTATTTTAAATAATCATTTGAACTTCAAACAAAATGAAAAAATATTTTCTTTAAGATAGGTTCAGGGCTGTTCAGCAGGCACTTTAGTAGTGGTGCAAACCATTAGCCAAAGAAACCAGAATTAATGTTCAGTACAAAGAAAAACATGTATGCATGGCACCACAAACCAACAATAAATATATCAACAATTTCTGGCTGTTGGATGGAAACTTTTGGCATATTGTCCAACCCCTACAAGAAATGTTTTTCATCTCAACGTTGTAAGAAGTTTGAAAGGTTTCGGACTCTGGAGCAGTTTAATGGAATAGCTGACTAACAGAACAACTATAATTCTAGCTAGGGATGCAATGATGCGACATTTGGATCAAATATTGGTTCAAAACCTGGATGGAATATTGGGGAGCCAATTCATAGTCTGACAGTTAAATTGGATCAATCAATCCAAAAATATTTGTTTCATGTATTTATCCGATTCTCATTTATTATTTCACAAATAAATACCAACAATTCAGTAAATGTATTCTCTTAGGATTAAGTTAGGTGTTCAAATGGAGCCAGATATACAGCAGTTATGGCCAGTCTCACAGGAAAACAGCTTATTAACACTGAAACATTGATGTGTATTAGCAGATAGTCACAAAGTATTAGATCAGAAAAATGTGAATGGATGCTATTCTACTTCTAACTTTGCTAAAATGACTAAATACCTGGTGCTACTCTTGAGAAATATTTACAGTTGTAATTATTTCAACTCAAAGTTCAAATTTAACACATAACATATTTAAAAAATAAATCCCTAACCCTAACACATTAATGACGGCTTGAATTATATTAATATTAAATGTTGGGTATTTATTCTTAATCTCCAAGTTCTACAAAATGTCGACAATCATGGGCCAAATAAAAGCAAAAAATAAATAAAGGACAGTAAACCTGAAATTAGGATTTCACAGGATATATCAAACTAACTGGCCATTGATTTAATGCTATAATAAGTTAAGAAAAATAACGTCCAACTTACCCTGAGAGATGGTCGAGGAGGCCTAACTGGTCGTACTGGCTCTGGTACTGGGTTTGTCTGCCTTCTCTGCAATGGCTCTAGGTCATCAGCTACATCAGGACATCCAATGTATCCTCCAGCCCCAAACACTGAACCGAGATCACCTTCTAAAAGGTTGTGGTGGATCAGGGCAGCAGACGAATTAAGGTCCTGGCTGGCAGACATGCCACTGATGGCCATGTTTAAAGTACTAGTATTTGTGGTATTCGAGGTGCAGACACTGGGGTTACTGAGCTGCAGTCCCAGCATATTTTCGGATGCCACATCACTATCTGAGCTGTCATTAACAGAACTGCCATCCTGTTCTGGTTCCAGAATGCACTGGATGTTGTTTGCTTCAGGCAAAATGTCTGTACTCAACAAGTCCAACCCCTCCTGGTCAGGTAACTCCTGATTTTCCTGAAGTTCCTGCTTATTGTAGCTACCTGAAACTAGAACGCCCTGGTTTTCCTTGCTATTAAAATCCAAAACTTCCTGGTTACCATGGCTATCTAAATCTAACACTTCCTGATTTTTAGGATAGGAGAAGTCCAGGACATCCTGACTGCCAAAGCTGTGAGGTTCCAGCACTTCTTGGTTATGACAGTCACAAGGTTCAAGTAATTGCTCACTGCTATTATTCCGACAAAGGTCCACAACTTCTTGATTGTTGTGACTACAGAGTTCCAGGACTTGGTTTTTATGGTTAACCACCTCCCTGTTTTCGAGGCTAGATGGTTCCAGCACTTCTTGGTTTCCATTATTACACAAATCTAGAAATTCCTGGTTATTGTGGCTATCATTTTCAAGCACTTCTTGGTTTTCATGGGTATGAGGTTTCAGTATTTCTGGGTTATTATAGCTTGAGAGCTTTCTTTGCTCATTGTTGTCATTGGTACAACGGTCTATTGCATCCTGGTTGTCATGGCCACAGGGATCCAATACTTCCTGGTTCTCTTCTTGAGGGCTCAGCTTAAAGCCATAAGGGTCAAAGTCCCGTGTCATCTGGGAGGAGGTAATGTCAAACCCATAGGCATCAAAGTTCAGCTGATGTTGAGAAGAGCAGGGTTCAGGGTCAAAGGTCAGATCATCATCAGCAGGTTCTGGACTCAACTCATCTTCATCAGGGTCTAAAAGAGTGTGACTAGAATGCTCTGGGCTGAGTTTAAAGCCATATGGGTCAAAGGAAGACTGACTGGTTGGTTCATAGTTCAACTCAAGGCTGTTCTGATGTGAGTCAGGCTGAGTGAAAATGTTCTGGGACTCTAGTGAGTTCTGTGGAACAGCAGGGATTTGGATTTCTTCTTTGATGTTCCTAACCTGTTCTGTTTGCTGACTGTAAGTGACATCACAGGGCAACGTTTCCTCTCTGTTGCCTGTCCAACCTGGCTCCAACAGGACAGGTTCGCCAACAGCTTGAGTCAAACCAAGACACTCACCTAGCAGAAATATACAGTGAGTAGTTAAGAATAGAATTATGACGCAGTTACAAGACCACAATTTTAAGACGTTAAGCTTAAAGAGTCTGAAATAATACGATATTCAAAGGTTTAAAGTTTATAAAGACAATTATACTGCTCAAAATTGCACATCTAAAATCGAACGTAGTCAATGTCCAGAAATGCTGTCAGTCCATTTTCACAGAAAAAAGATTTGTGATACTAATTTAAATTTTCATCACATGCAACATATAAAACAATAGGGGGCATATTTTTCCCCTAAAGGCCTCTGAGTGGGCCCTGTGGACACCCAAGTTTGTGAATGCGATAACTCGAGAACGAGGCGATGTAGGATTTTCAAACTGAAACCATCGGCATCTAAAATTCTCTAAAGTTTGTATCCCGGTGACCTCGACCTCAAGGTCAAGGTCAGAGGTCAAGTTTTCTGAAAATCTTCTAAATGTGATAGTTCAAAAAGGACGTTATCTAGAATGTTCTAATTTATAGTATAGGTGCATCTACTAAAAATCTCAGATGAGTTTGAATCCTGGTTACCGTCACCTCAAAGCCACATAGGATTTTCACATTCATCCCACAGGCGTAGGAGGCTGAGGAGCAGCACTGACGGCTGCCGTTTTAGAAAAGAAATTCAGTCTGAAACTTTTTTGTGTAATGCAAATGTGTTCCTAGGTCAGCAATTAAAGTAGACACCACTTAAGCAGGAAACTGACTCCCAGCATCAGCATATGCACATGCACAGTATCTCACCAAAGTGAGACACATTTTTGTAAATATTTTAGTATAATCCTTTCATGGAACAATACTGATGATATGACACTTTGATAAAGTGTAAAGTAGTCAGTGTCACAGTATAAATTTGCTGTCCCCTCAAAATAACTCAACATACAACCATTAATGTCTAAACTGCTGGCAACAAAAGTGAGTATGCCCCTAAGTGAAAATGTCCAAACTGTGCCCAAAGTGTCAGTATTTTGTGGCCACCATTATTCTCCAACACTGCCTTAACTCTGTTAACGGGAATCCTCTTCCACTCCTCCATGATGACATCATGGATCTGGTGGTTGTTAGAGACTTTTCACTCCTCCACCTTCCATTTAAGGATGGTTCCCTCAATTAAGTGTAGTGCCAGCAGCACTCATCCAGCCCCAAACATCCCACCACCATGCTTGACTGTAGGCAAGACACACTTGTATTTGTACTCCACCTGGTTGCCGCTACACACCGTTGACACCATCTGAGCCAAATAAGTTTGTCTTGGAATTGCTGCCCACACAGACACTATTAATGTGTAAATGATTAACTAAAAATCTCGTCAACACAAAGTTCTTTATTTGGAGCACATTTCTACAAGATAAGTTACTGAAAAACTGCTTGTGCTTAAAGTGCTTTGGCACTCTTTGGCAATACCATAGGTAATGTAAAACTTCATCATCACATCAGCCTCCTCTGATGACCTGTTTGCTGCTGCCTGCCACTGAAAGGCAATGGAGAGAGGGGACACTTGGGCAGTGCATTTATTGCAGCATATAATGTGTTTTCTGGATACACTGTGCTTTTTCAGCGTTCAGAGGTTGATGGCACCGTGTCAGAGCTGGCTATGAATTTCAGACAGATCAGGCCTTAACTTAACAAAAAAGTTATCAATCGTTCTTTTCATCTTTTCTCATTACCCACAGCTACATCCACTTCTGTCGGGCCTAGGCTGCTCACTAGGGCTGCGTATCATCACTGATTTCTATTATCCATTCAATTCCAATTCACAAGGTCCCGATTTAGCCTCAGACAGTCAGAAATATTCTAATTCTGATCATTTATCAGTACTGATACATGTGAGACTTCATCAGAGGTGTGAGCCTTTGTGTCAAAGTAACTGAGGATAAAACACAGAAAAACATGAAGGAGATTTTCCTGGCCTGGCTTTTTATAGCAGATAAACTTAAAAATATTCTGCAATATTGCAAAATTTTTAATTAAAAAAATAAAATTCAGTATTGAACAGCAAAAATTAGGCTTTCTAGTTCGCGGCCATTTAAGTCAATAAAAAAAAAGACAGCGGCCAACAGTGCTGTAAACCACGGTAGACCGGCGGGTAATAAACGAATGAAAAATGTAAATGACGATGTTTTTCAAATGTGAAGCGTAGTTTGGATCTTCTTTTGTTGCTGGTTCAGTGAATTTTGGTTGGAGAGAGATAAAACCTGCAGCTCAGAATCTCGCACAAAAAAGACGTAAACACAGCGCGGACCGGACGCATCAGAATCAGTGAGCTGTCGGCTTTCACCCGTGCCCTCGGGTGAGAAAGCCGAGAAAGAGAAAGCTGATTCTGATGCGGCGGCTCTATGTTTACTTCTTTGTGCAGAATCCGTTTTCCTGCCCTCATTTGCTGTTTGTTGAAATAGTTTTGTGAGCTTTAACCTGAGATTCTGGCGTTTCTGGCAAAATACATTTATATTTGTTATGTTGTAACAAGGATTTGTCCACCAGGGGGCAAAAGTTGTTGAAGAGTGGTGTCAGTGTGTGTGGCGCATGAGGTCAACAAGGTCTCCGTGGTTCCTGAGTTCTAGGATATCACAATATTTAAAAGTTGATTCAGGATTTAATGAATCGATATCGCTTTATTCGAGCTACTGACCTCTCTCTATCTGCCTGCACTTTCAAACGTACAAACGAAGAACAACTACCAATCAGCGGTCCCGCCCCTGACTATCTCTGATTGGTTTAGACCACGATAGGCGCATAATGTGTGTCAGTTGTTGACCACACGGAGATTTTCAGAGTTGCTGAGAATTTTATTTTATTTTATTTACTCGAAACGTTGGTCACACCGGTGAGACCTAGGATTTTTTTTAGTTGCACCACTGAATAATTTGGTCACATTTGCGACAACACACCTTCTACCCATTTGTACCTGAGACCTTGTAACACTAACAAGTCACATGACACCAGGGAGGGAAATGGCTAATTGGGCACAAATTGGACATTTTCACTTAGGGGTGTACTCACTTTTGTTGTCAGCAGTTTGTGGCTGTGTGTTGAGTTATTTTGAGGGGACAGCAAATTTACACTGTTATGTACACTGACTACTTTACATTGTATCAAAGTGCCATATCTTCAATGTTGTGCCATAAAAAGATATAACAAAGTATTTACAAAAATGTGAGGGGTGTACTCACTTTTGTGAGATACTGTAAATGAAAGTAATAAAAAGTAAAACTGAAAAACTGTCATGTCTGATAACTGGGCGTGTGACTAAAATATAAATTACCTTGCTCTAATCCTGCTGATGACTGAGTAATAGCCTCTCCAGCCAGAGATCCCAGACTATGTTCTTCTATGTCGGAGGGCGGGGAGACAGCACCAAGATCGAGCTCATACCCATTAGGGTCAGATTCTACAGAATACTGTCCCTGGGAACGCCACCCTCGGATAGGCTCTGGCCCCAGCTCCTCTGACGAACTCTGAATGGGTTTAAATCCATGAGAATCATCTTCCATAGCAATGGTGTCCAGGTCCTCTCGACTGTAGCTAATCTCTATGTCACTGTCTTCATCTGGGAATTCTGACTCAAAGCACTGAGTTCCCGTTGAAGCTTTGTTTTCAACACAAGACAGACTGGTGTCTGCTTCGTCACCGGCATTTCCTGTGCTCTCACCAGTGGCAGTATTCGTCAACGGAAACAAAATATCTGCTGCGAAGGGGTCGCTGCCTTTGAAAGGGTCAGAACCAAAGCCATCTGAAAATCAGAATATTTAAAGAGTTTATACTTGTAAGTTTTGCTAAGAACAGTATTGAAGTTGAGTAACAAAACAACAAAATGAACAAGAGCCTCTTTATGTCAAGTGAAGTTCTGTTTAGATTAGTGGTCTATTATAACTCACCAGATGAGTCTGTTTTAAGGAATAGGTCTTCATTGAAGAGGTCATCTATAAATCATGTGTAAAAGAAATGAAATCACTGTACTTTATTAATACCACTGCAACAAAAAGTAAAGGTAACAAAAGCATATATGATTAGTTTGCCAAAGAAAAAAATCATCATTTATCCCACGATGTCACAGCCTAGCTCCCTCTGGTCCCTAGAGTTGAAGGAGTTTTGATGCCCAGCTTGGGTTGGTTTATTTTCTGAGCCCCTACTCTAGTCCTCTCCTACTCCAGAGTTTGAACCACATACACAGCCCCAGGATCAGAGCTGCCCGATGTCCTAGTGGGAAAAGTTCTACTTGTGCATGAATTAAGTTGTCCCTTCTGACAGAAAAAAAGCTGTAGTCTCCACCAACCCAGAGGCTGGATTTTAACAGTTCTGATTCCCAGTCCTCTGGCTGCCATAGTTCATGTCCAGTTCCAATTACCACCTTAAGGCCAAATCACTTAACCCTCAAACAATTCAATTACATCACTTTTGGGTGTAGCCGTAGCGCTTGAGTATGTTCATATTCTAACAGGAAGATTAGGTATTGCAATGATCAACCACTTCTTCAAATTGATGCCAAACTACCCAAGCAAACAAAGTCACACGCTTGAGTGATTTGCTTGGAAAGATGCATTGGCACAGCATTCATTCAGATTTAACTGTCTGGGGGCCAGGTTGATGTTCGAGACATGCAACTTTTCTTAACTTTTCAGTACTGCAATGCAAAGTGAACGGATACCCACTCCAATTCAGCAATGCGTGTCACCTCTTTCAAAGTAAAGAGTGCCAAAGTCTGAAATCCACGACAGCAATAGTAGCTCAGCCTCTGAATTTGTTACATACGGTCACATTGACAGCGGGCGAAGGGGTTGGCTTGGTAGAAGTCCAGCTGGCTGAGGGGGTTGGGGTTCGTAGTGAACTCTTCCTGGTCTCTTTCGTTTTCCCCTTCGGCGTTGAGGTCCCCTTCCTCCAGGCCATCCTCTATGTCAGACCTATCCATCTGTGGACGCGTGACAACCAGAGGTCACAACACCATGGCTCTATCCAAAACTAAGGAAGATGCCTTTGACTAGTGACAGCTGGTGCTGCCAAGTTACACCGGTTAGAGGTCTTTAAATTAATTTTAACTCCTTTCATATCAATAAAGTCAGCACTAATTACAATGTCAAGTTTTTGGATGGATTTTAGCCTAAAATGTTTTGCACATAATTCGTGCTATGCATGACACGACATGTTCTGTAAGAGCGAAGCTACCTTTGGTGAGCTGGTCCCACTGTCATCTTCTTCTCTGGTACCGACTAGATTATTGCAGAAAGGTGAACCACTGCCCCCCTGGAGGTGTTGGAGGCACAGAGAGAGAGATAGTTACTAAAATGTCACAGAAAAGAAAACGCAAGACACATATATATATATTCTCCATGATAAAAACCTGTGAAAACTGTAGCATAAATATGAAAGACATAGAATAATACACTGAAGAAAAAAGATCACAAACAGCTCCAGATCACACACTAATAGTCCACATGCGTGAGCTTGATTCACTTTTGATTCCCCAGAGGAAACGTGAATTCATATCTATATTTCCCTGCTAAATACAGATACTAGTTTTAAATTTGAATTTAAATTGAAATTCATTTTTGATAGATTTCTAAAATATTTGTGCTTTTTGTTTTGATTGTATAAATATCTTTTTATGGTCTAATAACTTTGTTAAGCAGTGTTTTTAAAATGTCTCATATTCAGCACCTTGGCTCCTCCAGTCCAAATGTGGAAATGCCCTGGAGAAGATAATTCATGCCAAACAGCCACTGGATTGGATATAGTGTAAGTGCACAAATGGCAGTATGAATGTGTGCGTAAATGAGTGAAATGGGAAACGGACTGGTTCTTATATAGCACTTTTCTTCTCTTCAGTCAAAGTGCTTTATAAAACTTGCCTCAATCACACAAGCACTTTTTTCTTTTCTTTTTAACATCCACACACATTTACATTCCGATGGATGTGTTAGTGATCAACTTCGGGTTAGTATCTTGAAAGGGGATATTTGGCATGACTGGAGCAGCCAGGGATTGAACCACCAATGTTCAAATTAATAGATGATCTGTTCTGCCTCCGGAGCTACAGTCACCCCAGAAAGAGCAGAAAAGTGCTGTATAAATTGATCATTATACAGCACTTGCCACAGTGCAATATAACACAGAAGAGTGTTTGTTATTGACTTTTTATTGAAATTCAGCAATCAATATACTGTGCACTTTCATTTTAATCAGTAGTTACAAAGTAAAAGCCTAAATGTCCTGTTTTGTTTTTTTTACATGTATGACCCACAAAAAAAACAAAACAAACAAAAACCCCTAAAACAAAAACAGGAACATTAATGGACATGAAATTGTTATTACACCAAATCCGATTCGAGACTAGTACAATCCAAGGTCAATGTCCGGTCTGTGTAGTATCAGACAGTCCATCCATTTCTTCCAGCATCAAGCAAACAGGTTCCTCTTATAACTGGCGTCTGCTGTCATTCTCTCCATCCTGTAAATGTCTACTGTGAGCCACATGCTCAGAGTTGGGCTTTCTGTGAGAGCCATTTTTTGTAATGGCTCTCTTGGCTGCCACCAACAAAATAATAAACAGATATTTGTCTCTCTTTAGTCATCCTTCAGGCATTAGTCCAAAAGATTTAACTTTACTCTCCAAAGGCAGATGACTTCCTAAAGTTGTATTGCATTGTGTATTTCCTGCCACTAGGTTTTAATACCAGGACAATCCCAGAAGACATGACTATGATTTGCTTTAGTATTTCCCCAGTGAATTGCCCTCACAGCAAGATATTTGGTAAGGGGTAATAAAATATCTTGCTATACTACATTTCCATCGATATGTCCATAATGTTGTCCATTTTTCCTCCCTCCATTTCCCACTTTACGTTAATATATAGAGTTGAATGTATTTCCATGTTTTTAAGCCCATTGTATACGCCAGAAATAATGCCTCTATATTTGTTTTTCTTCCCTCACAAACATGTCCAGCAGCTGTTTACTTGATTCTTGATACTGATTCTTCCTTTTAGAGCTGCTTTTTTCATCCCATGGAATATCGGGCGCACGTCACCATTGTCATTAGTTTCCAAATAAAAGTGGCTCTGCTCTTTAATGTGGGGATCTTTCAGTATGCTCGAATTCAATTTTCTTGAAGAAATGGATATCGCTACCAGGTGGTGCATACGCATTTAGCAGCGTAATTGAATTCCCCTCAGTGTTTTCCCTCATTGAAATAAATCACCCCTCCTTATCTCTTATCGCAAATGTTTTTTCAAAATGCTTGATAAAAGGATGGCAACTCCTCATCTTCATCCAGAATTATGAGATGATGAAAATACATTTGTAAAACCCATTCTTTTTCATTTCTCTTGTTCCTTGTAGTTAGGGCGGGTCTCCTCTGCATATTCCCTTCGCCAACTTAAAACCCAAGCTGCATAATCATGATCTAGGGCAGCGGTCCCCAACCCCCGGGCCTCGGACCGGTACCGGTCCGTGAGTCGTTTGGTACCGGGCCGCGAGAGTTGAGGCTCAGGTGTGAAATGTTTGGTTTTCAGGGTTTTTATCAGTTTTCAGCGTGATTTTGTTATCGTTTTTATCGTTAACTCGGTTTTCCTGGGTCTTTCCACGTGTGTTATGAATAAATCTTCTTTTTTTCGGTACCGGTACCAGTTTTATTTTGTTGTATTTATCCGCGACACCTTAAAGGCCGGTCCATGAAAATAATGTCGGGCATAAACCGGTCTGTGGCGCAAAAAAGGTTGGAGACCGCTGATCTAGGTTAATCCTGTTTCAAATCTATCCAAATCCATGTTTCTGCCAGGCTGCTTTCAGTGTTGTTTCGTTCAATCTGAAGTTGGCCATCTTTACAACTATGGACCGTGGCGCCATATTTGGTGGTGGCTTTGGCACCAGAGTGCAGTGTGCTCTTTCCACCTGTAGCTCAGTGGAGTCAGGCAAATCCACTACTGATGGAGACTCCTCCTACAATCCTTCTTTAATGCCACATATTCTAATGTTTTCTCTTCTGGATCGTCCCTTTAGGATGATTTTTTTCATCATCTCTGTTACTGCTTCCTCATTAAGCTGTATTCGGGTTTCATGATTCTTTCTTCAGCCTCTTCCACTTTCTTGTTTGTTTTACTTATATCTTCTCTGATTCCACTCAGCTACGCACAGTTGACTTTTCTGAATTTATTTAGTTCTCTGATTGTTCTCCACTAGCCTCTGCTTGCTTGCCATTATCTTCCATGATGCTGTTAGCAGGTGAGATCTGGTCGTCTGTGTCTCCCTCGTGTAGCTTGTGTTGCACAGATTTCATTCTATTTTTTCCTCTTTTTTGGCATTTTGAAGGCCTCACTCTTATTTCTTATTTTCACAAAAGAAACTTTGGTAAATCAAGTTGCCGTGTGCTATTTTTTTTTGGAGCCATGGGCACATATTTGACATTAGAAAAATCACACGGCCCACCACCAAACAAAAATGTCACAAAAAGCATGTTGATAATTTTTGCCCGCGCACCAGGTATAGCAGAATTGGATTATCCAGGGCCCAGGCCAGACTGACTACTTTTTCTTTTCAAATATTTATCTATTGCTATTACGCCCTGTGTCGTCTCACAGCATGACTATTATGTAATTTCTTCTTCGCCTTCTTCTGTTTTACTGGCAGTTGGCAACCCATTTAATTAGAGCAGGTAGTTTTACTGCCCTCTAGTGGAGGAGAGTGTAATTGTGCCGTGGCACAGTGGTTGGGAAACACTGGTCCCACAGTTTTTATTATTATTATTATTATTATTATTATTATTATTATTTCATTTTGCTGTAACAAAGACAAAAGAGGACATTCTGTACAGTCTTTTGACAGATTTTTATCTTGACTAATGCAATATTTATGAATATGTGTAAAACTTTCATGTTTCAGATCATGAAACAAATTAAAATCTTAGACATGGATAAGTAAATAGAAAATGCAGCTTTTATATGATGCTATTATTTTTCAAACCACAACCGCTCTGAAGCTGCTGTTAATCAACTATGTGCAATATCTCAGTCTCTACAATATTTTGGTCTCAGTGGAATTAACATCCCATATACCATGTATATAGTTCACTCACATATATGTACACATATATATTGCATTTTTTTCCCTCGCTGTATATTGTTTTCTCTTCTTTACTTTTGCAACTTTGTGGTCCAGCTACCCAGTTTCGCTGTGCAAGAAACTGCACAATGACAATAAAAAGCTCTAAGTCTCAAAGCTGAGAAAAGTTTATGTGGGACCTGCCTCTCCCAGTGTTTTTCACACCCGTAGATGCTTGAAATCACTGAGTGTCACTAACTCTCTTTGGTCTCTGGTTATTACACCACTGCAAATGGCTCCCTGCAAAGATTTAGGGAGCGGCAGGTAAAATATGTCGTATTTAAACTTTCAGGATCTGCTGTTCTTTTTGCTGGTGAAGTGTGTCATGTTATCATGCCTAAGAATCTCTCTAAGTTCCACAGAATAAAAGACTGTAGATCCTTGAGGGTATGGAAAGAGATAAAAAAAATTAATTAATTATTTGAAGTGTATCAAACAACTGTCCAGGACTGGACTAATAAGCCGTAGAGCAGATGATCTGAAACAGCTGACAGATGGTGTCCAGAGAGAAACATAGGTCACAGCTGTATAACGTGTATTAGAGGCAGCCATGTAAATCTGTAAAAACAGTAGCTTCTGTGACCAGAGGTGTATTTCCCATACAAGAATATTCAATTCATTATAGTTTTGTTGGACTAACGACATCGATTTGTCAAAGAAGACTAAATATTTATTTTCCAAATACATGAAAAAAGCTATCCATGCCATGGGCTTTCTTTCCGCAGTGTCCAGTTTGTCTGCTAGTAGTTCCTTTATGGAACACTGGAGAAATCTGCTTTCAGAACATAGTGAATAAATGTGGAGATGATAGTTTCTAAACCTTCTGTTCTTAACAGCGACTAAGGCCTGTTCTCACACTTCTAGGAATCGTCAGTATTGTTTTAGATCACACTTGAAAATTGTCATTCATATTCAGTAAGGTGTACTCGCCATCATCATTGCCATTTACCATTATGAGGTCAGCATAGGCAGGCAGTGATTGGCTCCTTCCCCATGGCCTCAGAGACGGCAGATTATCTTCAGTGGTGTCTGCAGGAGATGTTGATTCATCCAGATGGCTTTCTGGAGTGACTGCACCTCCTGACAGAGAGTACAGGGTGTGCTCCTCCTGCAAGAAACACACACAGGAGTGGGGTGAACATGAAAAGCTGGTATTGTTAAACTTAAGAAACCAGATACATGTTTTCCTCTTTTTACAACACATATTTTATTTGAGATAATTAAATGCAAAATGTTTTTGTGTTTCTCTGAAATCAGAAAAACAAACTATATTCCTACCAAAAAAGGGAATAGTTATTTACTTCATTCACTTTCTTAGTGCAGTCATGGACAGATGAAAATGGCTGAATGAAAAAAAAATGGTCCATTTTTCAAAGCTTTAGGGGATAAGTGATATTAATAAAATAGAAATCATTGATATGAACACTTTATGGACAGATGCACTCAAACATCCTTGTAGTGATCGTTGTACCTGCAGGATCTCTTCATAAGACTGTCTGATCGAGTCTTGTAGAGGACTGTTCCGCTCTCCAGCCTCTTCCACTTTCCTCTTGGCCTGTTTCACCTCTTCTCTTAGCTTCCTCAGCCTCCATCTGGCTCTGGAAAGCTCCCTCTCATACTCCTCCACTTGGCTCTCCTTCTGTGCCTCCTCTGCCTGCAGAGATAGGATCTGGAAAGACAGGACTCAGTCAGTCCAGTGGGCTACAACAACAAATGTATTAGCTCATCTTGAATTTAAGAGCAGTGAAATGTCTTTCTGATGAGACTGATAAGAGCAACACAAGGTTAGAAGAGTAACACATGAATTATACATCTGTGTCAGATTGCATCACAACTTACACATAACTGTAGTCCAATTTTAACTACGCTGCAACCTTCAATGTAACCTGACTTGCACCTCCCAAGGAATGTAACTCCATGTCATGTTACTGTCTACCATGATGACTTGAATGGTGCGGAAGGTTGCCGTGTAGGGATAAAAGGAATTTCTGTTCACTATATAAACTATGATGTAGATTTCCTGCAGAAGTTCAAATCATGCTTAAGTGGCACGAAAAAGAAACACCTGGAGGAACGTTTAGCAGTAACTAATTATTTAAATA
This sequence comes from Haplochromis burtoni, assembly GCF_018398535.1. Classification (NCBI taxonomy): domain Eukaryota; kingdom Metazoa; phylum Chordata; class Actinopteri; order Cichliformes; family Cichlidae; genus Haplochromis; species Haplochromis burtoni. Next base: position 37,320 of record NW_024582948.1, read on the forward strand.
AGCATTAATTAAGAAGCAGCAAGTGTAACGGTATGACTGCACAGCTTTGGAACGGGAGTCGCAAGTTCGATTTCCGCCTGGAGTGACTGTATCCAATAAGAGTCCTAGGCTAGACCCCCATGCTAACCAAGCCTACCGCAGACATGAGCGAAGGAGATAAATATGAAGCCATACTTGCTCGGACATCGCCCGGATTAACAAGGTCCGCATCAGGTGTTAAGAAACCAGGGCACCCAGATGAGAAGTGGGCTACAGGAACAGGAAGGCATCGGTGGGCAAGAGACAAAAATAGTGCACTGTTGGAATGCTCTACACAAGTAACCCCAGTGGAAGGGGTTACACGAATATGATTAAGATTCTTATGGAATCTCCAGTACCCAGCATCCACATTGATGGCAAAACAACTAGTAGCTCAGTGTTCCAACATTCGGAAGAAGGGACCGCTCTCATGGCTAGAAATTGAAGAGGTACAACACACATGCTATAGAAAAGGGGAGCCAGGACGACAGGTCAGGGGGGAGATACCATTACCCCCACCTGAGATTGGGTACCAAGCCCATGTGCGATAGAAGAAGGATTGTTGAGTGAAAGACAGATTCATGGCGAAGCTTGAAACCTGGATCCTCCATAGCTGGTTACCGAAACTAGCAAGCTGATCTACACCACGGCAGCAATGAACAGTGAGAATCTTGGCTACAAGTTGAACAGCCACAAGGAGCAGTACCCTCCATGGAGAAGGAGACTACAGGCCAAGGTCAAGGTAGGCGTCTAGTCTAGTTAGACAGTTCTGTGAGTCCGAGCAATAGGCAGGCAGGGTGAACAACACCCTGTTGACCATCCGAGAAACCTTTTTGCAACGAGTTGCTCCTGCAACCCTGTCCCTGGCTAGTGCACCCACATTCTTAGCTTCCGCTTCTCTGCGCTCCCCTCTCCTGAACCATTTACAGGGGAGGTGGGCCAGTGCAGAGGCTTCTTCTTCATTCTGCTCTGCTATTCCAGCATTCTTCCAGGGCCTTTCCCAATGTTAATTCAAGGGAATAAATAATTGTTGGTTCCTTTCAGGAACCTGACTTGTAATGGGTCAGATCTTACCTCCTGGTGACATTCTTTAGAAATACTTACTTATGCACAGTTCCTGTAAGATTTTAAGGTTTTATTCCACCATCCTTTGTGCACAGATGAAGCAGCCCATCAGTTGCTCGGCCTTTGACAGTACCCGGTCTGTAGCCGAGTTCTCCATTAATTTTCATGTTAAGGGCACAGAGACAGGGGGGGGGGGTAAGAAAACGCTTTGTGCTCCCCTTTAAAAGGATGAGCTCGCTGCACGGGATGAACCCAGGTGTTTTGAAAGCCTAGCAGATTTTGCAATCAGGATTGACAATCGGTTGCATGAAAGAGAGAGAAGAGGGTTAGAGGTTACAAGACCGGGTGGGCACTTCTCCATTCGTTTTGCTCCTCTGACCTTTCTGACTAGCTCCATGAGTGTCTGACAGCACAGATAAAACAGCTGCTAGTCGATGAGAGACACCCAGAATGGCTAACTGAAGGCTGAAGAGACCTGATCTTCAAGGACCCCAGTCTTCCTTGTTGGCATTTGCTATGCCTCCCCCTGAGCCAATGCAACTGGGATGCACAAGGTTGACATCAGAGAAATGATGGAGGAGGTTCGACGAGCAGTTGTGTATGTATTGTGGTTTGTTGGGCCATTTTCTGGCCTCTTGACGTGTCTGGCCAAAAGACAGTGCCTACCAGTAACTGTGGGCCGTGACAGGGATACTAAGTGGGCAGTGCCTCTCCAGATGCCGAGGGTCCCCGTATGCAACTCCTTACCACCCTGTGTGGCAAGACCAGGACCTATTCATTACAAGTGCTTTTGAAGGCAGGTGCCAAGCAGAGTCTGATTGACAGAGATTTGGTGCAACAACTTGTGAGGTTCTGGTAGCTGTAAATGCTCTCAATGGTCAGTCACTTCCCTCCGTCACTCACCAAACCAGCTGAACTTATTCGTTAACAAGTATCTACTACCTTGGTCCATTTCTCATTACTCCTGACAGTCCAGGTTCCTCAACACCTGACCTGGTGAAGTCCAAGCTGTTATGGCTTCAGTTAACAGCCATAACAGTTATGGCTTCAGTTAAATATATCGCAAATATTCCGAGATAGGCTTGGTTAGCATGGGTGCCTAGCCTGCTGACCCTTACTGGATACACACCTTCGCGTTGAACCCCCAACATACAGTTCCAAAGGGGACAACTGTGCTATCGTAAGAATAGCAACAACAAGGCTGGAAGACAGAGCAATACTGGAAGAGCATATGGGAGAAGGACACAACCCAAAACAGCAATGCTCATTGGCTAGTAGATCTAAGAACAGACCACAGCAAAGGTCGCCAGTATGAAGAATTGGACAGAACCAGGCCCTGACATGGTTCACGCCTACTGGCTGAAGAAGCTGACTGCACTCCACGAGCGTCTGGCAGCGGAGATGAACCAGCTGCTAGTCAATGAGAGACACCCAGAATGGCTAACTGAAGGCCGGACAGTTCTGATCCTCAAGAGCCCCCAGATGGTATCGGTGACGTCCAATTACCGGCCAATAACCTCCTCAGTACCACATGTAAGCTCCTGTCAGGCATCATAGTGGCTAAGATGAACAGTCACATGGGTCAATACATGAGTGGGGCACAGAAAGGAATTGGCAAGAATACCAGAGGCGCAAAACACCAGCTAGGTTGGTGGACTAGGCTGACCAACCTGTGCACTGCCGAATTGATTACAAGAAGGCCCATGACTTGATGCCCCACACCTGGATCCTGTAATACTTAGAACTGTACAAGATCAACATGACCCTAAGGGCCTTCATCAGGAACTTAATGGGGATGTGGCAGACAATGCTAGAGTTCAACTTCAAGCCCACAGCACAAGCCATCATCAAGTGGATCTACCAAGGAGATGCTCTGTCCTCACTACTGTTCTGAACCCATCAGTGAGATCATTGATAAGATTGGCTATGGATACTGACTATGGAATGGAGCAATTGTCAGCCACCTCCTCTACATGGATAACATCAAGCTAATGCCAAGAGTGACCGAGACATCGATTCACTGATCCAAACCACCAGGATATACAACAATCACATCGGAATGTTGTTCGGGCTGGAAAAGTGTAGTCGGATGATAACAAAGAGAGGGAAGGTAGTCAGAACTGAGGGGATTGAACTACCAGAAAGCAACAATGCAGACATAGAGGACAGTTACAAGTACCTGAAGAGGCCGTTAGGTAAGAACGGAGGTTAGAAGCCTATCATCAAGATCAGGAAGCTCCTGACCATGCGTGGAGAGTTTCACCCCAAGTCCAGCACCCTTAGGCTGTATGGTAAGTGGAAGGAAGGAGGTCAGAGACTGGTGAGTGTCAGCACCACAGTCCAGGATTAGACAACGAACTATATTAGGAAGATGGCTCAAACTGACTGCCTGGTCAGTGACAACTTGAGCCAACAGAAACCCAAGAAAGAGGAGGAACCATCATGGAAGGACAGGCCCCTGCACGGTATGTACCACCGGCAGAGAGTGGAAGTGGCTGATATCCAAAAGTCCTACCAGTGGCTGGACAAAGCTGGACTGAAAGACAGCACAGAGGCACTAATCATGGCAGCACAGGAACAAGCTCTCAGCACAAGATCCATAGAGGCTAGGGTCTATCACACTAGGTAAGACTCCAGGTGCAGGCTGTGTAAAGATGCCCCTGAGACAATCCAGCACAGGGTCCAGATGCTAGCAGGCAAGGCATAAAGGGAATGCCATAACCAAGCGGCTGGCATAGCATAGCATAGCATAGCATAGCATAGCATAGCATAGCATAGCATAGCATAGCATAGCATAGCATAGCATAGCATCTTTATTTATAAAGCACTTTAACATAAAACCACAGTTCACAAAGTGCTGTAAATGCAAATAGCATAAGCGTCAAACTCAAGGCCCACGGGCCACATCTGGCCCACGGACATTTATCATTTTATATAGACTTATTATTATTGTTATGCATGGCCTGCCGATATGAGGCACTAATAACACACAAACTACAGATCCCTTGCTGAATGCTAGGCTAGCTGGGAACATTCCCGAAGCTAGCGAATTGCGAAGCTAGCCCCTTACAATGGCGAAGAGAAAAGTTGATTCTGAAAACAGAGCCTTTAAGCACCGGTGGGAGACTGAATATATGTTTACAAACATTGCCGGTAAACCTGTGTGTCTTATTAGTGGAGCTAATGTGGCTGTAATTAAGGAATCTAATTTAAGACGGCACTACGAGACAAAACATCAGGATAAGCTGAAAAACCTAAATGCAGAAACTACAGAAAGTAGAAGAGCTAAAGAAGAATCTGACATTTCAGCAGATGTTTTTCACCAGAGCAAAATCACAAAGTGAAGCTGTTGTGAAAGCAAGTTTTATTGTAGCAGAGGAGACAGCCAAATCAGCCCGG
>NW_024582948.1:42795-58144 GCF_018398535.1 Haplochromis burtoni
GGCCATTAAGAGATTTAAAAGCAAATAAGAGAATTTTAAAAACAATCCTAAAATGTACAGGTAGCCAGTGGAGTGAAACTAAAATGGGGGTAATGTGCTCAGACTTGCTTGTTCCAGTTAAAAAACGTGCTGCAGCATTTTGCACAACCTGCAGACGCCTAATGGATGCATCACTAACCCCACAATAAAGTGTGTTACGATAATCCAACCTACATGTAACAAAGGCATGGATTACTGTCTCAAAAAGCTGTTTTGATAAGATGGGCTTTATTTTGGCTAATTGCCTCAAATGAAAAAAGCTAGATCTTACAACAGCTCTGACCTGGCTTTCAGGTTTAAGATCTGCCTCCATTTTAACTCCCAGATTAGTGATGACTGCTTTAACATACTGTGCCAGCAAACCAAGATTTATAGCAGTGGTCTCAGAAGCACCACCAAAAACCATCGCTTCTGTTTTCTGCTCATTAAAATGTAAAAAGTTCAAAGTCATCCAGGCCCTTATTTCATCAAGGCATCTGAGTAGAGGGTCTACTGAGAAGCCATTTATCTTTTTAAGTGGGAAATAAATCTGGGAGTCATCAGCATAACCATGTTTCCTGAAAATAGAGCCAAGAGGTCGGAGATATAGGAAGAAAAACAAGCGTGCCTAAAACTGAACCCTGTGGGACCCCACATTGAAGAGAAGCAGCAGAGGATACAAACTCACCAAGCTACTCACTCATACAGAAACATCTGTGCCGAATATGGCCTTGAAGTCCCAAGGTCAAAATGGGAGACGCCCCCAAGGGTGGTGGAGAATGACCGAGCTAAGCTCCTGTGGGACTTCCAGATACAGACGGACAAAGCGGTGGTGGCTAACCAACCGGACACCGTAGTGATAGATGTAGCGGCTCCAAATGACAGCAACATCAGGAAGAAGGAACACGAGGAGCTAGAGAAGTACCAAGGGCTCAGAGAAGAGCTCGAGAAGATGTGGAGGGTGAAGGTAACAGTGGTCCCCGTGGTAATGGGAGCACTAGGTGGAGCAAGTCCCAAGCTAGGCGAGTGGCTCCAGCAGATCCCCAGAACAACATCCGAGATCTCTGTCCAGAAGAGCGCAGTCCTTGGAACAGCTAAGACACTGTGCAGGACCCTCAAGCTCCCAGGCCTCTGGTAGAGGACCGAGCTTGAATGATAGACTGCCCGCAGGGGCGTGAAGGGAATTTTTTATATGTATATATAAAAATATATAAAAAGAGGTGGAAATCAACAGACACCCCATGTTACGATATCATAACAATAGTACTGCAATAACATATATTGCATATATTGCTGTAGATTATGTCTCAGACAGGCAGAGTTTCAGACCCAAAGTGCATACATGCAGGCAGGACTGAACTTAGTTTTATTGTTGGATCTACTGAGAAATAAAAAACCAGGGAGGCTAACTGACAAAAACTAAACAGGCATAGCAGTACAGTGATTTACCACACAGACAGGGCACACATCAAGAGAGAGATCACAATGACTGACAGAGTAAAACACAAATAATATATACAAAAGGGGAAATCACAGCAAAGAGGAGAGACCTGGGGAACACAGCAGGTCATAATCTAACAGACGAGAAGGGGGAAGCAAAACTGAACACACTGAACATGGGACAAGAGACTGTCAAAATAAAACAAGAAACACACCAAGATGCAGACTAAGACATGGGGCTTGACACAGGGGCCGTGATGAAGGAACACACACAGGAACAAGAGAGACTCGGCAAACATGAATACAAAATAACTCAAAATATTAGCGGAGCAGAACTCAACCCTAAAACATACTAATAAAGCAAAGCGTCATAAACCTAAAGGAAAACTCAAAAAGCTGTGTCACAAACCCCGAACCATGACACAGTCTGGAATTTTGAAAAACTTTGGCTTATTCAAAGTCATCTTCTCTGGCCATGGTTCTGGACACTTACACTGTGCGCTCAACAGTTTCACCCACCTCTCAAAACTCCACAGTTAACATCAACGTCCCTCAAACTGACCGTAGTTTTCAAGGAGATGAGATACCCACTCATGCAGCTGCGCATCACGTGAATGCTGAAAAAATACAGAGCACAGGCTGCCAGAGCAGCAGTACTGTGCATCATTACCTGCTGACTTTCTTCATAGCAGAGCTGTCTGGTTCCCTTTATTTGCTGTATCAGTTTCTCTTTGTGTTTCTCTAATTTAACTAGGGTCTCCTCCAGCTCTTTGCGGTCTGACCTCTGCTCCTGAAGTTCCAAGTTTTCCACTGCCACTGCGCTCTCCAGCTCCTACATCACACACAAAGACACAGTTAAAATCTGCAGAACGATATAAATGCTGGGATGATGAAACATTCACACACACAAAGTGCAGGTGAAAAAACAAAATTACGAAAATACACCAGCCCAAGTTACTGTACAGAGCTTTTCCCTTTGCTTGGTTGGTTTTTGTTCTGGCACCAGAAATGTTACCTGTGTGTGAACACACTTCCCCTTTTTTAAAGTTCATAGAGAAGTCACCAAAATCTGAACATTTCAAGGACCAGGACGTTTGGCAATCCAGACTTGCGCTGAACACGTGTGTGTTTACAGCTTCATCTTTGTGAGACTAGTCCTACAGCATCATGACATCACATGAGAGCATCATGGGAAATGCAGTGATGGAAGGGTCCCAAACTGGAAACCTTACAGCCACACACATTCATAAAAATGATATAGGTACTATCCAAATGATCTCACAAATAACAGAAAACATGATTTCGACAAAAAACACAGACACACACAGACACACAGATTCAAACACACACACCAGTGCTAGGTGCTGTGGTCTTCTTACTCTGATCTCGGCCGTCTTGGCAAGGATTCTCTCATCAGTCTCCATGATGTCGGCGTCCCTGGGAGATGACCAGCAAAGTAGACAGGAATGTTTAAGGAGGGATGAGAGAGAGCATTCGTTCTTCCAGTCTGCTTTTCCTTCATCATGCCCTCCTTCCCACGATCCCTCTATTTTTTCCTGCTGCACTGCTGGCTCCTCCATTGCTGCCCCTCTCTAGCTGTCGCTACACTGCAGAGGAGGCGGAGCTCCCTCTGTTAACGTGTCAGCGCCTGCACGCACGTGTGTGTGTGTGCTGGAAAATGCACACAGGCAGACTGCACCAGCGTGGAAGATGAGTCAGACCAGAGAAGGGTAGAGCCGACTTATGCATCAATGCAAGAACGCCCGCTCCTGTACAAGTCTCCATCCTTCATGTTTTCCTCCTCAGTTTCCTGCCATACCACTGTTTCCTTCATATCCTTCTCTATACTCTCCCCCTCTCCATCACCACTGGCCTCTGCAGTATGATCAGTTCATACACAACACACAGTGTGTGTGTGTGTGTGTGTGTGTGTGTGTGTGTGTGTGTGTGTGTGTGTGTGTGTGTGTGTGTGAGAGAGAGAGAGAGAGAGAGAGAGCCATCCAGATTTTTATGGATGGCAAAGCAGCAGCAGTCTGCACAGCCAATCAATATCAATCAATATTCATTCTGCCCTACTTCATTAGCCAGCCGCACTGGTGTTTTCATCAAATAGTTTTCAAGAGCACAAATACAACCATGCAAGCAAAAGCAATGATCTTGGGTGAAGGGGTACTCTGACAATACGTGCATTGCCATTTTGTAGGTACTACTCAGATCATCAGCTACCTCTCGTGTAATTCTGTGTAGTTACTCCTGAACAGCTAAAGTTTCAATAGGATGATGGCTTTATCTCCCACATAGTTTGTGCACTTAATCAAAATAGAGCTTAAACGAAGCACTGCAATGTGCTACCAAAGTCAAAAGTTCAAAATTGTTCAAGTATGTACAGTTTGGATGCTGCTCCTCTACAAGCAGTTACAGGTAGAGTAAAACAGCTCATCAGCCAATAAAATGTCCCCCTATTTGGAGTAAATAACTTTACTTTGTGTGGTTAGCATGTTCTGGGATTAGGTTAACCTGGAACTCCTTTTCTCTCAGGTCAAGCCAAGATTTAGTAACTGATTTGTGCTTTTTTGATTACTTTGAATCACCCGTGTTGCCGTCTGACCAGAATGAAAATAGCAGCCATTTCTGCAGAAAACAGCACATGCAGAGAAACAATGAGGCGATAACAGAAAGGAGATAGGACCAGATCAGAGACACAGATGGAGGAGGGGAGATAAAGCCACAGGACAGTACTCTCACTGTTACCATCAGAGGCTTGCAGATGGTTCAGGCAGAAACCGAGAAGTGCACGGGAAAAAGCAGAGGTGCTTTTATTAACAACAGATAGTGTTGTTGTAATAGTTCAGCATCTTTAAAAAGAAGAAAAATGTAGCAATGGGTTTTGGTCATTCCTTATAAAACCTGTTACAAATTACAGTTAAAGAATCTTAACCATGCTTAATTGGACTCATTTCTCAAAGATCGTGCAACTAAAAGGAATCTGTAATTTGATACTGTAAAGTCCCATTTTTGGGGATCAAAACAGTTCTCAGTGTGGCTTTTCATTGAACAGCCACTACCATTGCTCTAAACTTTGTCCAGCACTTGAAGTGCTTCCTGATTTGATTCCTTTTCTTATATATTGCAATATCTGGGGCTTGTTTGTGTTCCTTATTTTCCCCCTCAGTCTCTGACTGACCTACCTCCTGCCAGGTTTTAAACTGAGAGGAAAGATATATGCTCATAAACAGACTTTTGGGAGACTTGATGCTAAATTCAAATTAATATTAAAAAAGAGAAAAAAACCCTTAGTTTAACTGAGGCTCCTGTTTGTTCAATTTCCCAAAAGAGTGAATTCCTTTCAGACTGGTGAACTACACATCCGAAGTGGCCGGCTGTTCATGAAGTTGCAAATTGCAGCATGCTACAGTCTGTCCAAGGTATCTTCTGTGCTCTGCTCAACATCTGCATTTTTAATGTGCTGTAAAATGGACTAATCTTGTTTAAAGTGATCGAGAAATGTAACTTTGTTTCCCTAAAGCTTATATATATCTCAAACCGGGAACTGTTTTGTACTTTTTGTTCTTTGTATGATCAACTTTTTTTTGTCAGTTTGGCTTCATGGAGCCTATTAAACAAATTGTGGAAAATCAAAAAACAAAAAAAACAAAAAACAACAGATAGTGCCATCCTGGAACATTTGCTCCCTTCATGTCAGCTACTCAGCTGCACCCACACTACATGCTTAGGAATCCTGTGTCATGCTACTTATGTTCCCAACAACAACTATGTCATTTGACATCCTTGACACAGCATTCATAAGCATGTAGTGTGGTAGTATTGTCCTGTATTTGCAGTGGTTATAGAGGACAAATCATTTTTTCTAGCTTTGCTACTCTAAGTAGTCACGCATCCTCACGGTGACACCCCAGGAAGTGAAAGGAAGCTTCTAACGTTGTTTCCTTCCACTTAAAACACTTTGTTTTGAAACATGATTTAATTTCATTTTCATTGCTCACCCCTGCTGCCAACCCAACCACAACCTGATGTCATTAACGCCACAGGACATAATTTCTTGTATTGTCCTTTTAGTTCAAGTAGTGTAAAAAAACAATGTTCCTTTCCTTCACATTCTCCTAATTCCTGAAATTATAGCCAAGGCTGTCTCAGCAGCTGCCTTTAACTAGCTAGGCTACAGTCCCTGCAGCTTACTCACTTTGACTGATGTTTTTAGTTCTTATGAGTCTTCCATGATGTTTTCTCCATAAATAATTAAACCCTTTGTGGTACAAGCCTGATCAAATGTAATGTAAGAGATGTAAGTCACTGTAAGTTATAGTTTGCTTGTCAATTCATCAGATTTGTTTGACAAGAAGTTTCACTGTGTGATCAGTTTCTAATGTACAGCTATCCTCTATCTACACACACACGTCTATCTTTGTGCTGCTGTCCATGACTGCAACTACAGTGGTCTATCTAATATTCACACACATTCATATTCTGATAGATGCATTGGAGAGTAATGTGGGCATAGCAGGTTGCGTAAAGACGAGTGAGTTCGGTGTGGAAGAACTTGCACAGTGAGAAGAATGAGCGCTCATCTCAACCCGACAGACCACCTTTGGTATGAATGTGGGCCTGGCCTTCTTGAAGTGTGATTTTATCCTGGTGGAAGCAAAACAGGAAAAGTCAGAGGGAATTCATGACGATGTTTGCGTGAAGCGAAATGTGAAGCGTAGTTTGGATCTTCTTTTGCTGCTGGTTCAGTCAATATTGGAGAGAGATAAAACCTGCAGCTTCAGAATCAGCGCAAAGAGGACGTAAACACAAAGCGCGGAGCCGCCGACGGATCAGAATCAGCTCGCGCTTTGTGTTTACGTCTCAGTGCAGAATCCGTGTTCCTGCTCTCCTTCACTGTTTTAGCTGTTTGGTGGTTGTTGAAATTTTCTGAGGTTTAATCTGAGGACAAAATAAATTTAAAAATCGATTCAGGATTTTAATGAATCGATATCAGGTTATTAGGGGTGGGTTTTTATAATCGATTTATCGATTAAAATCGATTCTGGCTTGGATAACGTAAAATCGATTCATTAAAATCCTGAATCGATTTTTTAATATAAATTTATTTTGCCCGAAATGCCAGAATCTCTGGTGAAACCTCACAAAATTTCAACAACCACCAAACAGCTAAGACAGTAAATGAGAGCAGGAACACAGATTCTGCACAAAGACTTAAACACACAGCGCAACCTGCGGATCAGAATCAGTGAGATGTCGCCTTTCTCACAGTCGGGGCTGAAAGCCGACAGCTCGCTGATTCTGATCTGTCGGCGGGTCCGCGCTTTGTGTTCACGCCCTTTTGCGCTGATTCTAAAGCTGTTAGTTTGATCTCTCTCCAAACAATATTGACGAACCAGCAGCAAAAGAAGATCCAAACTACGCTTCACATAAACATCGTCATGAACTCACTCTGACTTTTACTGTTTTGCTTCCACCAGGATAAAATCTCACTTCATGCACAGCTCTCTCTCTCTCTCTCTCTCTCTCTCTCAAGAACAGTTTCCCGTCTAAAAATCTGTTTTCTGCATTATTCGCTTGCTTGTTACGCACAAGTCTACCGTTGTTTACAGGCTGTCGGCCGCTGTTTTTTTCCTTTTACTTACTTCCGAAAAGAAAACCTCATTTCTGCCGTTCAATACTGAACAAATTTAAACTTTTTAAAATTATGCAAAATGCAAAACGCTGTGTCTCTAATAAAACCGCTGTAACTTCAGAGGTAGATGTTCATATGTTGATTAATGGTTTTCTTTCGTTTTTGATGTACTGCAGAATATTTTTATAAAATCCAGGCCAGGAAAATCACCTTCATGTTTTTCTGTGTTTTATCTTCAGCTACTTTGACACAAAGGCATCTGCTGTGATGCTCACACCTTTGATAAAGTCTTGCATGTGTCAGCTTCCTTTTCATAGATACAAAAATATGTAAATGTGCTGATCTGAATTATAATATTTCTGACTGTCAAAATTTCCCAGATTCAAATCGAATTGAATCAAATCGAATCGAATTAAATCGTGGATCGAATCGATTCGGGACCTTGTGAATCGGAATTGAATCGATTCTAGAAATCAGTGACGATACCCAGCCCTACACGTTATCCAAGCTAGAATCGATTTTAATCGATAAATAGATAATCCAAACCCAGCCCTACTTGTAAGTGTTCCAGTTGTTTTGTTTTATGTGGATTCAAACACACAATTATGAGTATGTCAAAATTAGATATCTTTTTATTCTCAATCTTAATCTGCTGCTAAAACTATTACAATGCTGTTGTTGTAGCGACTACCAGCTACTAGAAAACTGAAGCGTTGCATTAGTGGGTTATTTATCACCAGGAACATTAAATTAGTACAATTAATTTCACTTTGATCTGCCAAAGTCGTCTCCACATCCCGCTCCGCTTTTACATGTGCAAAAACAAAGAGCATCACGTGTCAGCATTTTCACATCCTGTACATCTGGGTAAGTATGTCAGGACATGCCATATACATAGTTACAGTTATGTATATGATATTATAAAAGCCTACTACAAACTACTTGCCTAAGGACTGGAGAAACATGTGTCAGTCTTCTGGAGTCTACATTACGACAGAAATGAGCACTGAGCGCAGAGAGTAAGTGTTGCTGTTTTACCCTCCATCCTTGGGGGTTCTGGCTCGCAGCGTCCTCCGACACTCCACAATAAACCGCATCATTGCTGCAGCAGCAGTGTTACTGGCCGAGCGTCAGCCCAGCCTCCTCACTCCTTGACTGAGCGGTCACTCCTGCGTCAGCAGCAGACACTGACAAGGAAATAAACAGGATTTCCTGTCCGACCTTTCAAAATAAGACCAGGCCGTGACAAACCTGCGCTGGATTTTGGACTCGATAAAACGGCACTGAAGTGTAAAGTTGGCGTTTGGCTGTTATGACTTCTGACCCTGACCCACAGCTGTGGAGAGAAACGTCTCTCATATGAGAATTTTTCTTTAGTCTTGTTGGGTCCACAGAAGTCTCCACGGTGGTTTAAGCAGTGGCGGAGCGGGGGTGGCTTACTGGGCTCAAGCCCAGGTTGTTTTTTCTTTTGGAGTGTCATTTTTTCAGTTAGATGCCTGGTTGACAGCTGTATAAAACAAAAACTACACACAATATTCGAAGCGCATGTTGTTCAGTATATTTCTACGCAAAACAAGAGGAATTTCAACACACAGCAGTATAGTCACAGTTGAAACCAGATATTTACATACACTTTATGGAAAACACAAGAACATTTTTTTACTGTACAACATCAATTTAGAGTAAACTTGTTTTGTTTTGGATAAATAAATATTGAAATATCTTTTGAATTAGTTAAATGTCAGAATAAAGAGAGACAGAGCTTCTATTTTAATCACTTTCATCAAATGTAGGAGTACATGTACACTAAGTTTATTGTTAATTAATAAGAAACTACAGACGATTCCATTCTGAGCTGAAGAAGCTTCTGATTGGTTAGTAGCGTCCATGTGAGTAAACTGGTGGCACAGCTGTGGATGCATATAAGGCAAAACACAGAGCCTGTTTCTGTGACATGGGAACATCAAGAGATGTCAACAAAACACCAGGAACAGAACTGTGGAGCTCCATAAGTGTGGCTCAGTTTGAATACAATTTGGTGCCATTTACAATTAAGAAATACAGATAGTTTCTCTCTTTACTCTTAAAGTTAACAAATATGTTTTTTATATTTATCAATCTAAAAAAATAAACATTTAGTCTGATTTGATGTTACAATTAAAAAAGTGTTTTTATCTGAAGAGTTTGTAAATATCTGGTTTCAACTGTAGATTTGATGATGCTGGTGTTTGGCTTGATTGTCAGCACAAAGAGGGAGAGAGATGAGAATGATTCTCCAAAAGCTGATTCATTTCATCTGGACGCAGCGTTTTGTGGGAGAAACGCTACGTCACTCATCAGGTGACGTCTTCAGTCTCAGCTGACTGCAGGTTTCAATCTTATAAACAGTACTTTTGCATAATGACTGAAAGCAGCCCACTGAAGGAGCAATGGGCGGGAGGTCAGTTCCTTAATCTTAATTATGCAAGAGATGAGAAATTGCATAATTATGGGTTGCCTCTGGGTTTAAGAGCAACTTTTGTGTCTCACTGACACAGGATCAACAATGATGTCAAGCGAACTGTCATTTCCATCGCTCTCGCTCTGCAGGCCTACTTGTTGTTCCCAGAGTATTTAAAAGCAGAATGGGAGGCAGAGCCTTCGGCTTTCAGACCCCTCTTCTGTGGAACCAGCTTCCAGTTTGGATTCAGCAAACGGACACACTCTTCGCTTTTTAGCTTTAAAACTATTCCTTTCCATAAAGCATATAGTTAGGGGTGGATCAGGTGACCCCAAATCCTCCTGTAGTTGCAATAGGTGTAGGCTGCTGGAGGATTCCCATGATGCACTGAGTATTTCTTCTTCACTCACCTGTGTTTATAGACCTCTCTGCATTTAATCATTAGTTATTATCAATCTCTGGCTCTCTTCCACAGTGTGTCTTTTGTGCTGTCTTCCTCTCCTCACCCATCTGCCATCTGCCGCAACCAACCGCCCCGCCCCTCCCCGAGTCTGGTGAGGTTTCTTCCTGTTAAAAGGGAGTTTTTCCTTCCCACTGTTGCCAAAGTGCTTGCTCACAGGGGGTAATATGATTGTTGGGTTTTTCTCTGTGTGTATTATTGTAGGGTCTACCTTACAATGTAAAGCACCTTGAGGTGACTGTTGTTGTGATGTGGCGCTGTATAAATAAAATTGAATTGAATCTAGCAAAATTTATTTTAAAGCTGACATTAAATTTTCTGATACATTTTTCTTCCTCTGGCTCACCTGCACCACAGTTGTGCATAGTTTAAAATCAAATGAGCAAAATTGTCCTTCATTCCACAGAAAATGATGGACAATTTTTCTCAAATTGAATGCAGCAAAAGTATAAACTCAGTAAAAATAATCCTTGATAGTTGATGTGAAATTGTGTGTGTTTGTCTTAGTTACCAATTTATTTTGATGGTCTCATGTCTTGCGTGTTTGAGTTTAATTTGCGCATCTTGATAATCCCGATTTGTCCCATTGTGTGTTCCTCGGTGTCCCAGTCTCACCTTCCCCTGTCTAGACCCCCGTTCTCCTCTATGTAAGTTAACCTTACCTTAGAAGACGGGGTGTGTGACAGATGAGACTAGCACAACTGCTGAATCAGACACACAGAGGTCACACAGTCCAGAAGGATCTCTAATAATCCGTCACAGCTTCATCGTCATCATCATTTTTATTTATTTATTTTTTAAAATCCTGTCCTATCTGTCAGCTTTTGTGATCAGAATTATGGTCTGAAATCACCAACTGCCGCACCTGTAAGAAAAGCAAACATACAAAAACGCACAGACACATAAATCAACAATCTTCTTGTGGAGTGTGTGAGCGTGAGAAAGAGAAAGAGAGGGAATGTCGGGTGTGAGTGTCTTTCTCTTTGAAAATGAAGGTGGAAGTCGAAATAACCCCCCAGGAGCCAAAAGCAGACAGAAATGGATCTGGGAGAACCGAATGAGCAGGCTGCAGAGGAAGTTTCAGGTAAGTGAGGAGAGCTTTGCTGGAGTAATGTGAGACAAAGCAAAATCTCATTAACAGTTAACATTGCGCACCACTGAAAACATTTCAGCCACTAAATTTATCTGCCAGTTTATTCCATGACAGCTTTTACAGTTACAGCAGGAATTATACTTACATTCCAACCAACTTCAGCCTGGAGGACCAGAGCGGTGAAGATCTGGCAACTCCCTCCAGCAGCAAAGGAACGCCATCCCCGAAGTAAACCCCTGGACATGCACGGGAGCCAGCTTATATATAAAAGACATCTTAACCATATATGAAAATATTTCTCTTTAACATATCTCAGGCTTCAAATCTGTAGGTGTTGCCACCATCTGCTTGGTCCCAACCGAGCACCTTGAGGCAACTGTTGTTGTGATCGGGCGCTGTATTAATAAAATTGAATCTGCTTGGCCTTTTCCTTTGTTTTGTTCATTTTCTTTTCCTTCTCTACCATGTGGTAGTTCAGACATTTTTATTCGTTTTTTTTTAATTTCTTCTTTCTCTTGATCTTCCTTTTTCCTGTTTCGATGCACACGATGCTGGAGGTGATCATCCACAAGTTGTCCAATCCCACAACTCCTTCTAGGGTTTCCTGCAAGTCCTGAAATATCTGGCCTCCCGCCCGGATCAACCTTCCAAAGCTTAGCTGCCCTCTTTAGATACTCTGGAATCAACTCAGTTGGTTGAAGCTCTACACACAAACACCTCCTTCTGTTTTTTTCTTCCCACCTTACATTTCCCACTGACAGACGTCTCTGTCTATCTGCCATACCCTGTTCGGGTTTTTCTCCATGTTTTTGTTGTTGTTATTACTGTTTCCCAACATTTTGGAGGCACAGCACACTCCACCAAACAAAAACGTCACAAAAAGGACATTGATAATTTTTCCCCGCACACCAGGTGTAGAGGAATTGGCTTGGTTTGATCCCAGTATACCTTTTTTGCTTTCTTCTGACCACTACTCATGCTAGGGTCTTCATCTGGGTTGGATTTTCTCCAGGGCAGGGCCAGACTGACTACTTACTTATCTATTGCTATTACGCACTGCATCATCTCACAGCATGACTATTATGTAATTGCTTCTTTGTCTTCTTCTCTTTTACTGGCAGTTGGCAACCCATTTAATTAGAGCAAGTAGTCGTCGTCCCCTAGTGGAGGAGAATGTAATTGTTTTCCCTGGTGGAACCAGATAATCTTCCACGGTTGGGAAACACTGTTTTAGGTCACTCAGAGTGGCTCTTGGGTGGTTGCACTGCCTTATTCACCTTTCACATCTTTTCTGTTCTCCTTCTGCACTCAGCGTTATGTGTGCTCTGCCTTCAGTGCTGCATTTTACCACATAAACATACATCCATCCCAAACACACATACACACACCAATATACAGCCATACAAGACACACACACACAAAACTTTAGTGAACATTCAACACTTCACCAGTCAGTTTAACCATGAACATACTGAGGTTTGTCACATGGAATATATGTGTGGATGGTTGCAGGGAATAGAATCTTAAAATTACTAATCGATTTAATAACTTACAGGCAGATGTTGCTTTTCTGCAGTGCACTCTAATGTCCAAAGCATCTGTACACACAAGTCTCACGTTCTCAGCTGGTTACAACTCAAAACAAAGAGGCGTAGCCATATTAATGAACAGAAAAAGAGTCACACCAACAATTAGAACAAGAATTAAAGAACAAGAGTTAAAAAAAATATGAATGGGCACTGTATTTAGATAACAATGACCATGTGTTCTATAGGAAACAGGAAAGGCAAAATAAAATCTTACTCTTCACGTAAGAGAAAAAAGGAAAAAATGGTTTAGAAAATCTATCGGAAATAGAACAAAAATGTAATCAAAGTCCTTGTCATAAGACAACAAAAATAAAAATCACTCCATTTATAACACATCCTGATAAGACAGGTTTTAGATACTGAGCTAATAATATAGACTAATAAATATAATAGACTTTTGCTCTATCAGCAAATTAGAAACCACAGTTGTCTCTTTAGATGCAGGCATTTGACCAAGTAAATTGAAAGTCTTCATAAGCAGTTCAACATTAATTTGTATTTGGTTCATTTATCAGACTGGATCAACACTAAACCTGCAGGTGGTTTAGTGTTGTCTCAGAGTTTCATGTAGAAACTGCATTTTGTGTTTACTCATGTTATCTTTTTGTATTATTTAAATTTGTTTGATGATCTGAAACCTTTAAGTCAAACATACAAAAAATAGAAATCAGGAAGATGTGAACACTTTGTCACAAACTGTAAAGTCTCAGTTTTCTCAGACAGCACCTTCTTCCTGTATTTCCTTTTGTTGCTCCTGCCTCAGACACATTTGGCTAATGAGTGGACTAAACAGTCTCACATGCTTTGTAGTGAAGCAGTTTGGTTTGCTGGGAGTTTACTTGGATTTCTCTCTGTGTGAAAACAAACTGAACCATGGGACAAATTTGGAAAAATCAATCGGAGAAGGACTCTGTAGAATAATAAATGGTATTGAAAGTAGTTGTACATAATGTTATGTCTGTGAGATGGATATGAGC
This sequence comes from Haplochromis burtoni, assembly GCF_018398535.1. NCBI lineage: Eukaryota > Metazoa > Chordata > Actinopteri > Cichliformes > Cichlidae > Haplochromis > Haplochromis burtoni. The sequence goes on from NW_024582948.1 coordinate 56,451, forward strand.
AATTTTTTCTGTAATGGTTAAAATTTTATTTGTGAAGAAATTCAGGAAGTCTTTACTAGTTAAATTTAAAGTAATGCTTCACTCAACAGTGCTATGAGCTGTTGGAAGTCTGGCTACAGTGCTGAAGAATCAGTGATAATAATAAAATGTTCTAGCTGTAAGAGGGCTTTTAAGAGAACAACAAATTATTTTTCCAGGCTAAATGATGATCTTTGAAATCATCAAGATGCCATTTCCTCTCCAGCTTATGCATCATCTGCTTTAAGTCTGCATTTGAGGATTACACAGAATTTCTTTAGAGGAGCTACAGTCTCCAGCGTCATACACAGTGAAGATTATTAACAAGATAATCGATCTCAATAATCGAGGTGCGTTCAGGTAGCTGCTCTGCACTGTGTTGGCACATAGTATTGAAGAGATAAACAGTGGATGAACTATATTCTTAAATTTAGTTACAGCACTTTCAGAAAGACACGTACTGTAATGAAATTTATTCCCCACTGTTGTGTAATCCATTATTGTGATTTTAAATGTTGTTAGAAAATGAGAGGGGATTTCAGGGAATATTGTCTAACGTTCAGTTTCTATGCTATGTGTCAAAACAAGATCTCCAGCGATATTAAAGTGCTGGGTGGGTTTTTCACATTTTGATAGAAGCCAGTTGAGTCTGATAATAGATTAACATTGAAGCTGCCATTTTCATTATCTACATGGATGTCACAATTATCCAGAATAATTATTTTATCTGAGGTGGGCATTAAATCAGATAAAAAGTCTGAGAAATTTAGACAGAAAGAGTAAGGCCCAGATGGATGAAGAACAAACAAACTGTTTGAGTTTTCAGTTGACGAGGTTCAGAATTATTATCAAACAATTGTGTTTGCTTTTAAAATCATAATGTCAACATGAACTTCTCAAAAACCAGTTGATCTTCAAAAGATACCTCACCACTGGTTCAAAAATATAAACCAAAAGATAAATATACATACATACCACTCACTTTTTGTGGGCTCCTTGGTCATATGACCAAGGAGTGCTGCTCCACTCTTACCAGCAGAGGGAGCTCATCGATTGGCTATAATAGACTCACAGAATGAAGAACTGCTGTTACTAGGTAAACATTTGTAAAAGGATACAAAGTTCATGCTAGAGTGAGCTTTTTCAATATACTACTGTGCAGTATGCAGGGTTTTTTTTAATGAAAAAACGAAGTCTTTAAATATAGAAGCTGTACAGTAATCAGTAACAGAAAAAGAAACCTCCATCAAAAACAAAACAAAGAAAGTTGTTAGCTTTATTTTCATTACATATTTAGTTTTTGGTCGTTTTGCAATTTAAACAGTATTTGTTTTTGACCGCTGGTTGGAGAATAAATATTAACAATATATAATGTATATCCTCATTATGAAACAAGGTACATTAAAGGTAAATTTGAATTTTGATTTTAAGTTTGAGACAACACAAATACATACTTTATTAATTAACATCTTCTTTGCATTTAATAGTTTATTACATATAGCAGTATAGGTCCAGCATTTTATGTTCACTCTAACTTTTAACTTGCCCTTCTTACATCATAAAAACGTCATATTAGGAAGTTTTGTCGTTAGTAACATTTTAACTGTGTAATGGAAGTGTGTACAAATGTTTCTCTCTGTCTCCCTCTCACACACAGACACCTCCTCCCCTCCCGC
>NW_024582948.1:58173-63173 GCF_018398535.1 Haplochromis burtoni
CCCGACCACACACGTCACACCAACCACCCACTCTCACACACACACGACCTCCTCCCCTCCCGCAGCTCAGAGTTGTCTGTTGATATGTGTCATTGATCCTCCATTCATTCCTAGACCAGCCCAGCTGTCACTCACTTCCACGTCAGTGCATCTCCAACGGCTGCGCAGTGTCACAGCAAGTGATGATTTAAGCTCAGTTATGCACTTTGCACACTCACTGATACAAATGATCCAGGATAAAAACTACTGACCCTGAATCTGCTCCTGTTGGGACACTTGGTTGCAGAAAAGGAGGTAGACAGGACAACAAGGGTGAAAGAAGGTACGGGTGTGAGTTGAGGAAGGAGCAATGAAGTGGTGGTGAGGGTCGGGGCCAAAGGGGGAAAAAGATAGCAGTGTGGATTTGCAGGATTAAAAAGCGAGATAGAAAAAGAAACAAACACGGGGTGAGGTGGTTAATGACAAAGAAGGAAAGAACCAGAGGAAGAAGGGAGGTAAGAAATCAATGTAGAAAAGCTAACAGAATGTGTGAGAATCATCATCCGTCAGACGGTGCAGCTCTGTTCTCAGACACACAGATTTAGGTTCTGATTAATTAAAAAATGAAAAAAAAAAATAGGAGCATATTGTTTAGCCCCCAGGGCAGACTCATACAGTAGAGAAGCTACGCCAGAGGACGCGGGGGTGGGGTCACATCTCCAGCCACCAACAGAGACATCCAATAGAGACTCGAGGGGCTGGGATTATGTAGCTCAATCAGACTCTGGCAGATTATGTCTCAGCAAAACAGACTCCACTGTGGAGGGAGATTAATAACTATTTCCAAATAGTTTTGTTGGGTGAAAACAATCAGCTTTGTGATGAGGTACAGGCATTAAATGGCACACAGATGTAAAAGCGACGGTACTGGAAGATAAATCTGCCCTGTAAATCCCCTTAGATCCATTGGTTTCAATATGTTTTGGAGGTTAGATTGTAATTGGCTTGACTTTACTAATCCAAAAAATATTAACAGAAAGCTTTCAGCACCCAATTAGAATGGCTGAAAATATGTCTGTGGGGTATAATTAGAAGTCCTAACACTATCATGAACCCTAATCCAAGCTGAACTGACCAAATGATGAGATTATTCCTAATGCATAGATTAAAAAAAAACATTGTATGGCATTAATAAAATAATTGCTGAATTAATAACAATACTGTATTGTTGCCACTTTGACAGTATCAGCTGTGAAGTTCATTATATGACGAAAAGAAAAGTTTTTTAACAGATGATTTTTTTAAAAATTTTGAAATGAATGAGCTATCAAGAAATTAATCCCAAAATAGCCGGTGAATTACCATTAACTAATTAATACTAATAAAGCATGTAACTGACAGAAAAATATGAATTTAAAATTTTGTATTAGGAAAATGTTTTTGGACTTAAAAAGCTTGTAAAAATCAAAATTAACATAAAAAATACAATGTCCATTTAAAAGATAAAACTTGATGCACTGAGTAAAAAAAGACACAAAAATGACAGGAAAAAATAGACTGCAATTTTAAGGGGATTTGTTATGAAAGTGTTCCCTACTAAAATGGTGAAAAATGGTGTATATATAAATAAATAAATATTAATTTTTGTATATACTTATTATATAACAAGTATTAGTAAACTGTTAAAAGGTATAAGGACAATGGTGTTTCATATGTTTATTACATTTCTTTTAAAATTATTGACCAAAATTGGTAAAATTACAAAAATGTAAAAATAAATTTAAAAAAATGCACATTATATACATATCCACAAGTTATTTAATAAGTCTGAAAAACAAATGTTAAATGTCTCTATAATTATAGCATTTTCAATCAAATACAATCCTTATCATTCAAAATCGTTTAAATATAAATCCTTTGTAAATGAAGCTTGTAACACCTTAAGTCCTTATTATTTTATTAGGTTTTATAATATGAAAAGATCAATAAGAAGTGAAAGAGTCAAATCAGGAACCATTCTTCAACCCCAAAAATTTTGCATGTTTCCTTTTTTAAAAAGAAACAAAGTTTAACTCTGAAATCAACAAAGATGTGGAAAGGAAACCGACTTTACACAGAAAAACCATTGTGGATTATGGGACACTTCCACGGGTTGGGGTTAGAGTTTTAGATCTTTTGGAAAAGACTTATCAACAAGTCAGCAAGAAGCTAAGAATGTGGGGAGAAATAGTTTGACTCAGGTAAAGAGAACACATAGACATAACATGACCAAACCCATTTGAGCCTAAATAGTAACACATGAAAGCCCGGCCTGTTTGCTGTGTTAATCACCAGGTGATGTCGCATAATAAGAGATGTGGTGTCGATAAGTTGCGGTCTTCATACTTCGGCATCTAGCCAGTGATACAGAACAAGAGCGAACATGAAGGGAGTAACATTTTGCGGCAGGTAATTTTAAATTCAGTGTTCTTAGTAGTGTTTAGTAGTGCAGTGTTTCCTCTAAACTGCGCGCGTGCGCAATTGCGCACTGCTTGCATGGTCTCTGCTCACAGAAAATATGCGTTGCATGCAAAAAACAAAACAAAAACAACTTCACCTGCATTGAAATTAAAATTAATTCTTTGGGGTTAGAACGATGCCACCTTATCCTGTAGTCCAGCCAATGATGCGATTCACATTCGCATATACGCAGCTAATCAACGTCGTTGACAGGCTACACAGCGTCCTTATGTGCCCACACCGGTGTTTTAGCGAGCAAAGCTGCGTGGCTGATGTGGAGGAGTTCCTGCTTTGTGAATTCTTTCATCCTCTCCATGCACCTTGGAAGCAGGTGAAGTTGTGCCAGAATTTTTTTTTTGCTGGCTGATGTGGAGTGAAGCCACGTTAATGACAACGTGGACAACCATTGGAGATGTGAGCAGGACAGACAGAACAATTGACGGAAAAAGTGTGGACTTTATACCAGTTTTTAAATTGTGTTGATAGGCCACGTAAAACCAGAGTTATGATAAAAATATCTGCAATGTTTGGTTTTCTTCCTGAATACTATCGTTGTTTATATTTACTGCGGAGAAACGGTAAAAACGCTTTTATAAGGAAAACGCTCGAAAAAATCCCCAGCCTTTCCTATTGGTAGGAAAAATGTACCATGTCGACCAATCAAAAATGATATGGCAACATGGCATTTAGTTGTTTAGGAAGGGGGAAGTTTTAGGAGTGACGGGTGTTTTGAGATGTGAGAGATTTGCGACGCTTTAGCGCAAATCTTGTGTAGTTAGTGTGTAGTGTAGTCAATAGTTTTGTTGTGTGTCAGAACAATGAGGCGACTGCTGAAGTGTTACAGGTGTTACAGCAGTGACACATCTGCTGCTGTCAGGCCTGCAGGTATCAGGCTGTTGTTCTCCTTCATCTCATAGTGGACAGAAATTATTTTTTGGAGCTGCACAAATAATTTGTGTGGCATCAGATTTGATGCAGAACAGCTGATTGTTCTGTAAATAGTTTGAAATGTTTATTTAAAAAACCTGGCTGCATTTTTAGGTAAACAGCTGCAAAAACTTTGTTGTTAGAACTCTCTCATTTTTGAACAGATCATAATACAAGTCAGAGCTTTATAAAAAATAAAAAAAGAAAGTTGTGTTTTCAAAATTGGAGTTCAAGTTATTTTTACTTCCAATAGTGTTAACATGCTACACAGGTCATGAACAAGATTTTTTTAATTTTCATTGTAAGTGGGCTAAAGCAGTTAATTAAAAGTAGTCTAACATAAATGTAAATGCTGTAATTTGATTATTTTAATAAACATGTAACTTGGATGCTGGCGTGACCACAGTGCACACGTCTGCTGTCGCTCACAGTGGTCCAAGGGACGCTCAGGGAGTTTGTGTGTTCGCTCAGACACATGAAACATTACAGGGAACATTGTTTATCAGCTCAGCAAACATCAGCAAACACACAAACTGTGTGCAGTTTGTCGCACAGTGTGTTGCTAGCTAAAGATCAAGCTGCTGTATTTTACAGGGAGAGAAAAATGCAAGATAACTTCACTCAGAGATGGAGAAAGATAAGAAAGACAGGCCAGGAGAGGAAGAACAGAGTTTATATTCAAAGGTAAGGACTGTTCAGTGACAACTGATAAAAGCTTACATGTTCAAAGCCCTTTTGAATAAAATTTTGGCTTTGAACGTGTGACACTATGTTTTTTTCATATTGTGAAACATTCAGCAAAACAAACAGAGGCAGACTATGTTATTCTAGGTTGCATAAAAATACAGCAAGTTAGTGCAGGATAAACAGGTTAGCTTGCTGTACTGTGATGGATCTAAAGTAAAGAACAGTGTGTGGTGCACAGTGGCTGTGGCTTCATGGTTACATCAAGATGAGATACGTTTGAAATGAAACTGATGAAACTTCATTCACTGAATTCCACCTTCATACCAACTTTATTCAGTCTAGTACAAAGACAGCATGAAAAATCTACTGTCAGTGTAGAGGATGGAAATCAGCCAGGACAAGTCATAAATCATCATATCTTATTGAATTCAGTTGTGTAAACCCACAAAGAGCAGTAAGCCTCAGTAGCACAGGTCAGCTGATCACAGACTGAATTAAGAAAATCTACTAGGCCACTCAATAGTTATTATCTTTAGTTGTGATTCTTTTTCCCTCGCTGAGCCACTACAACTGATTTCAGGGTTCCTCCACCTGCTGAGTCCCACTTAAACCCCTGACTTTACTCATTTTTGTCTTTAAAATGTAGGCAACAGAAAATAGAGCTATCTTTCCTTCTTTTGTCTCCGGTCATGTTCTAGTTAACTGGTTCAAGCTGAGTATAATTAGAATTAAATATTAGACTACAATAAAGTTTGTATTCCTATCTACTAATATTATTTTGTTATTACTTGAATATAGCACAATGTTCACTTCGTCTTACACAAAAATATCTGGTAGAAACCTTCTTTAAGGACTTATTTTACTTTCTCACTTTGAGTACATTTTAGAGCAGGTACTTTTTACGTTTT
>NW_024582948.1:68173-112265 GCF_018398535.1 Haplochromis burtoni
GCATTGTAATGGTTCCGCTCATTTAAGTGACTCAAAGCGCACGGTCAATGATCCCAGACAGGCTGGTCTGAGTTTTTAAGAAAGAGGAAATAGATTCACATGGATGTGCAGCCAAAAATATTCTACTGCGGCTGTGTGATGCTATCACATCAATATGGACCAAGGTCTCTGAGGAATGTTTCCAAAACTTTATTGAATCTGTTTCATGAAGAATTAAGGCAACAGCGGTCCAACCGAATGTGTGTGAGACCTTCATAACAATAGTCCGCGTAAGAATCACTGTAGGAAGCCATCAACAAGCTTCTAGTAAATAGACTTTTTCTTAGATAGCACTTTCAAAATGCCTCATTCACCAAGAGAGTCGTATACACTGATGGTGGTACATTATTAAGGAGATGATTGACCTCTTTGGGAGTAGAGTTTAGGTTCCTGCTCTGTACTGTGTTGGCACATAGTATTGAAGAGAGTGAATGAATTATATCCTTAAATTTAGTTACAGCACTTTAGAACAATATCTGCTGTAATTACATCCATCATTTTACTTTTACATTTTTAATTCCTTCTTCACTGAGTTCCTTTCTCATGTTGCTGAGTATTGGACAATTCAGTGATGCGCTCTCCTTTTTACGCTGGAAAAGAGAACCTGTCAGCTGCAGTGAGTCAGAGGTGTATAAACACATAGTGAGTGAAAAAGGTAGCTGAACACAGTAAATCATCAACCCCAGGAGCTTAGAATTAGGGTTGGATCAGGTTCAGCCCTAACTATAAACTTAATCAAAAAGGAAAGTTTAAAGTCTAATTTTAAAATAAGCCTAATCTTAAAAGTAGAGATAGTGTCTGTCTCCCGAATCCAAACTGGAAGCTGGTTCCACAGAAGAGGGGCCTGAAAACTGAAGGCTCTGCCTCCCATTCTACTTTTAAATACTCTAGGAACAACAAGTAGGCCTGCAGAGCGAGAGCGAAGTGCTCTAATAGGGTGATATGGTACTACAAGGTCATTAAGATAAGATGGGGCCTGATTATTTAAGACCTTGTATGTGAGGAGCAGGATTTTGAATTCTGGATTTAACAGGAAGCGCTCTCTCTTTCTAGTCCCTGTCAGGACTCTTGCTGCAGCATTTTGGATCAGCTGAAGGCTTTTCAGTGAGTTTTTAGGACTTCCTGATAATAATGAAAGAAGTAATAATGAACTAGTTTCACTCTGAGACAGGATGTTTCTAATTTTAGAGATGTTGCACAAATGGAAGAAAGCAGTCCCATGTATTTGTTTAATATGTGCGTTGAAGGACATGTCCTGGTCAGACATGGCTCCAAGGTTCCTCACAGCGTTACTGGAGGCCAAGGTAATGCCATCCAGAGTAAGAATCTGCTTAGATACCATATTTCTAAGATTTTCAGGGCCGAGTACAATAACCTCAATTTGATCTTTATGTCTTTAAGACATTCCTGCAGTTTAAATAAAAACATGCATAATGTAAACAGAATTGGTCCTAGCACTGAGCCGTGTCAAATCCTAATTGAGAGAGCAGATCAAACCAGAGTGTCTCTACACCATACAGCTGCCTGTAAATGCAGGACACAGTTCAGTTGCATTTCTATACCAAATCACAATAACAGTCACCTCAAGGTGGTTTATATTGTAAGGTAAAGATCCTACAATCACATGACCTATGAGCAAGGACATGATAGGATAGCAGGAAGACAAATTTCATTTTGAACAACAGGCAGAACCAGGCTCAGGGAGGGACGGCCATCGGGGACAATGGCAGCAATGTCACTGCTGAGACAAATGGAGGATTTCTAATAAGTTTCAAAAACAGTAATATAGTAACATTTTAGCATAACGTTTCCAACGGTTGCAGTTCCAAGAAAATGACAATATGGATGAATACATGTGCATGTCACCTGTAATTTTCAAGTATTACATTTTCCATTATTAAATATCAGACATGAATGATGATATAGGAGGGAAATAGTATACTACTTTATATTATGCAGTCATGGCATAATTTGAGTTACTCTGAACAATGGCAGTTAAAAGTCTATATTTCAATCACAACTTGACGTCTTTATTAAATGAACTCTCCAAATACTTATGTGCAGAGAGCAGAACATTACAGGAAGGACTACACCTTTATTAATCACAATTAAAAAAAGATTAAAAGTCCCAGGACTGTGTACTTTCTGCAGTGACAGATCAGAACATGAAATGGGTGCAAATGTTTTTTCAAGGATTCCAATGCTATTTAATTATTTAACTGTTTTTTCTCTAGCTTCATGTAGTGACTGCCTGCTTGTATTTGTATGTTCATGTACAAATACATATTGAGGGAAGCAAAGTACTTGGGGTAGACTTCAAACACCCAGCAGTATTTGGCAACACTTGTATATTTGAACACTGTCAGACAGCGAGTGGGAGCTCTCTGAGAGAAGACAAACAGTATACAGGTGGATTCACAGCTTTCAAGGGCTTCTTTATCTAGCACAAATGTTTGCTACCATTCACCATGCTTATGTAACTTGGATAGCCACCTCAAGGGCTCCAAGCAAAATGCTAATATACATAATATACTGTTGGTGATTGATGTGTTGTTCACTTCAGCGACACGGATTAATTTAATTTCAGTTCAATTAAATTGTATTTATATAGTGCCATATCACCGCAACAGTGTGCTTTATATTGTAAGGTAAATACAACAATACATTATCCCCTTTAATGTTTTTTTTCCCAGACTGACCAAGGACGTGTTAGGATAAAAGTTGATGACTGTGTGACATGTATGAATTCATGTCGTTATTCACCCAAATGTTGGGGGATTTGTTAGCAAGTGTGATCAAGTTAAAACTGATGTTTCCACGTTTGAAAAATGTGGAAACATCAGTTCGCTTCACTCTGAGAAATAATTTTACAAACTGATGTTTCCACGTTTGTAAAATTATTTCTCAGAGTGAAGCGAATGCAGCCCTGTTGCATGCTGCTAAAACACAATATATGGGAATCATAAGATGACTTAACAAGAAAAAGAGACACGCTGTAGGGACCATGGGGTCTGTAGGTTTTGCCTGATCAAGGAAAAGGAACCAAACCTAACGTGAAATTATAGAAAAGTAACAGAGAGAGAAGACAATGACACATATGGCTTTTTGGCCTAATTTAAACAGCTTGGAGCATCACGTTCCCCATGGGATCTAGCCAAATCTATGGTTTAGCAGTAAATTCTGGTGCATGACACTCTCGCTAAGGATGTACAGGCAAGATTATTATTATTATTATTATTCATTTTTTTTTTTTTTTGGGGGGGGGGGGGTAATTTTGAAAAAAAAAGTCACTTCTTTTGTATTGCTCACTGTTGCTGTGGGTAAAGCTAAAGTGTAATTACCTTCTAGAATAAAAACGTGGAATGTGCCATCATTGCTTTTCAGTCATTCAACCTTGAAATGCATTGAAGATATTTTGGCTGTAGTGCTTTAACCAAAAAATAAATGTTTTCCAGTGTTCTGATGGTGTTCTCTCTCAGCTAGCAGCAGTGATTTGGGAAGTTAGCAGGTTCACTGTGAAATGAAATTCTGTGGTCAGTGTGTTAATTTCATGTAATGTAAAGCTTGCTAGCAGATTTGACTGGGCTAAACTTTGTTAGCATTTCATTATAGTTGTCATCAAAGGCATTAAATTCCCAGCTTCAGTGCAGACTCTGTTAGCCTAGCTTAGAAGTGCTGGATGCAAATACGCATTTGAACTTTGAACTGAGTGGTCTAAAAGTCAGAACCTGAAGAGCCGTCAGAAATATGAACAGACTTCACAGTTCGAAAGTGGAACATCAAAAAACTAAGTCCCCCTCCCTCTCTCAGATTAACAGGAACAGACTAACATGATTGACAGGAGGATATATAGTCTCCACACTGTGATAACCCATATGGAAAAGATAGATATAAATCTTATAAAGTTTTCTGTCTTGAAACTTGTATGAAAAGCATACAAGAGTGAAAAATTATATAAATGAAACTTGTATGTTTTGGATACTTCCTCAAACAATATATGAAAGTAATGAGAAAGTGCACTTTCATGAGTAAATCATATAAGCCTGATATGATTCACTATATGAAGTAAGCCACATCTGATGCAAGTCTTTTATAAGTTTTTTCTATTTCTTTTCCACGTGGGAAACTGCAGTCACAGCAGTACAATCGCTGTGGTAACTAGTGCCCGTTTAGCATACAATTACTGCAGTTTTAAGAGGTTACAATTTTGAATCATTAACATTTTATTGATATTGCAGGTTGTCCTCAGTTTTTGCTATACTGTACCTTGGCTGACAAATAATGGGAAACAAAGACTTCAAGAGCATATGGCAACATTTTACAGTGGCCATACTTTAGATTGGATGGGGTAAACTTGTCTCATTCACTTATATTTGTACAACCTTTCACCAAAGACAATAGATGCCAATAGATCTGAGGTGGTGTGTTACTGTAAACCAACAGGTGAGTTATGGAGACATACTAAATGGCTTTATTGGATGTTATCAGCTTTTCCTAAGGCAATACAAATCCAGTTAATCATTAACACACTTGCAAACTAGGAATGGTTGAAACACATGGTGAGCGGTAGTTTTATGAGTCCCCAGCAAGCCAACATGAAATAATGATAATGAGTTAAAAGTAAGATGATGATGATGATTCTGCCAGAACTGACATGCAGATTTATCTGTTGATTTTTATTTCATTTTCTTTTAAGAATAAGAATGAAGTTATAAGAATTATGACAAATCAGGTATATGTATATTTATTTACAACTATGTATGTGTGTCTGCACAGATGCATGCCAGGTGTTAGGTCTGCCTTGTTTTGTTTTCCAGGTGGCATCCTTCATAGAGCACTCTTTGGTACGGTATCCACTCTGAGGACGTGCACCAAGTCAATTGCCAGTTGCTTTGACTAAATTCTCTGCAACTGCCTTATTTGCATATTTATAACTAAATATGTGCTGCAGTCTAGAGTTTCAAGTTTAGACAACTAAATGGTAAAGGTCAGATTACATTTACATCAGATGAGAGAGTGACTTGTTGGGGACATGTTGAGTATGGTCAAACCCAGGAATGAGTTTCTGGCAAAAACACTGTGGCTACATAGTAAGTGCAGATTTTTTAAGTTGGTGTTTTTGACAGTATTAATATCTTTATTGGTTTGTGTAAACCACAAGTTTTCTGCCCTGCCAGTTAATTCATCCTGGACATTTTATTCTGATTTCTAAGGCCTCTGACTCTGTTACATGAAGAACATTGTCCGAAGTTTAATTAATAACAACTTGAAAATCGTCTTCTTTGAGGTATTAAGGTGTTAAATATGAACTAAATTTAAGGAACACTAGTTATGAGGTTTTAAATTGTTTCACATATTCCTGATCCATGTATATTTGTGGGAGACCGTGGCTCAGGGGGTTGGGAATCGCATCTGTAACCGGAAGGTTGCCGGTTCGATCCCCGGGCTCGCTGTCCTGGTCGTTGTGTCCCTGGGCAAGACACTTTACCCTACTTGCCTGCTGGTTTTGGCCAGAGAGGCCGATAGTGCGATATGGCAGCCTCGCTTCTGTCAGTCTGCTCCAGGGCAGCTGTGGCTACAACTGTAGCTGCCTCCACCAGTGTGTGAATGTGAGAGTGAATGAATAGTGGAATTGTAAAGCGCTTTGGGTGCCTTGAAAAGCGCTATATAAATCCAATCCATTATTATTATTTTACCCATCCTGTGCACCAGAATTTGCCACTTCAAACTGGAGATAAATAACACAGGTCTGCAAAAAAGCTGCGTGGGATATTTTTGGTAAATGTTATGGTTTTTAGTGTGCTGAAAAAAATGATCTCCATTTCCCTCCATCACGTATAGTTTTTTTTTTCCAAAACATGAAGAGTTTTAGATTAAAACAGTGATGAAAAAAACCAATATTTTATTACAACTATGCAAAATTTTTCTGAAATCCCTTACCTTTCGCTGTGAACAAAATAAACCTGCTGGGACACGATCATCTGAGCTCCGTGCACTGCCAAACCCACCATACCCTCCCTCTACTACTGGCCCCCCTCAATTCCTCGCATTTTCTATTTGTATTTCTCTTGAGTCTCACTCTTAGAAATATTAAATTAATTTAAGAAATCATGACTGGATGTGTTTTTTTGACTCAAGTTTAGAATACCAGGAAACCAAAAAAAGGGAAAAAATCCGACGCAGTTTTTTGGCTGCAGACCTGTGTTATCTGAACTTCAGGAGCAGGACCAAGCCTCCAAACATGCCTCCTCCGGTGCTCATCTATATATGACCCTCCCATTTCTACAAGATGTTCGTTCTCGTTTTTGTGCTCCACCCTCCCTGCCCTTTTTCAGTTCTTTCACTCCGTCACCGTCACTTCTCATTAGTGCATGGGGATCTGCCCGGCCCAGGAGCCGCCACCAGCCCCCTCCAAGGCCTTCCCCAAACCGCAGCTCAATTCACGTTTAAACCATTCGCCTTTATCTACTAAAAACCGCTGCGCTTGAGAAAACCCAGTAATTACAGCTCATCTAGATGAGGATAAACAGAAGAGAATGGATGGATGCATTTCAAAAAAATTTTTTGTTCTTTTTAAATAATTCAGTTGCATCAATCACTTTTTTCCCATTTCTGTTGAGCAAAAGTTGTTAATTGTTATGTTGGCATTAGTCATAGACATTTGGTAACTGAAATATCTTCAACACCATCTCAGTAAGAATGGTGTTGAATTGCAAAGCTGCAAAAGAATAAAAGAAACCCCCAAACAACTTACTGATTGATGTTTACTGATAACCAATAATTGTAAAAGTCTAAAATAGACCGATTTACAGACTGGTGAGGAGTAAGGCAACATGTGGTCATGTGTACATGTAAGGTGACTTGGGGAGTTGATTTTAAAACATTACCACAGGCTGCAGCTTCAAGTACCTTTGGGGTCATTTTTATCACTTACCTTGTAGGACACGTGTACATTTATTTAATTTCTGCAGAGAAACAAGAAAAAGACATGTTTTCCTATAGTCAGTGTTGCTAATAGGTCCTCATAGAGGATAATATGATTATTGGGATTTTCCTTGGATTTTCTAATAGCACTTCTCCAGTATGAGAATTTGCATAATTATTTATTTATATGATAAATATAAATATTCCCAAAGCTTAACACCTGGAAGCTTTATGATCCTATTTTGACTGATGTGGAATAATCTGGTACCAGTGTGCTGATTTAATCTTTAATAAAGCAAAACTTTTCATGGTTTCTGCAGTTACTCAAATTGCCTCCTGTTAAGTGTAAACAGGCATTAATTAGTTCCTATGAGATTTTCCCTGTGAGAAATGTTCATCTAACTGTTGTTAATTCTATGAGTGACCGTGTTTGCTGAACTGCTGATTTATAGCACCTCCTCAGAGGCACCTTTAAGAAAACCTGAACAAAAGCAACCTATTTCAGGAGTCTTAGCTTGATTGTGAAACATAAGTGAATATATAAGAGCGAGAACACTTTATAGTCTAAACCTCAGTTAATCTAAGTTGAATTTGGTAGTTGGTATTGAACCAGCACAATACTAAAGCTGCGTCCACATTGGAAGTGACACATGATTTGAGGCCTGATGCTGAGTAGCTTGTGGACGTGCCAGGCTTTGGTTGCCGAGATGACCTTCTGACATACAGTTAGGTCAATAAATATTCGAACAGAGATAACTTTTTTCTCATTTTGGTTCTGTACATCATTTTAAATGAAACAGCTCACGTGCTTATAAGTGCAGACTTCTGCTTTAATTCAGTGGGTTTAACACAAAGCTTGCATTAAATTGTCAGGAACTAAAGCATTTATCTCTCCATTTCAGGGGCTCAAAAGTAATTGGACAAATCAAATAACTGAAAAGAAAATGTTCATTTCTAGTACTGGGATGAAAACCCTTTGCTGACAATGACAGCCTGAACTCATGGACATCAGCAGATGCTGAGTTTCCTCCTGACTCTCCCAGGCCTTTACTGCAGCAGCTTTCAGTTGCTGTTTGTTTGTGGGCCTGTCTGTCTTCAACACGTGAAATGCTCAGTTGGGTTAAGATCAGGTGACTGACTTGTCATTCAAGAATATTCCACTTCTTTGCTTTAATAAACTCCTGGGTTGCTTTGGCTGTATGTTTTGGGGCATTGTCCATCTGTATTATGAAACTTTGCCCAATCAGTTTGACTGCATGTAGCTTGATTTGAGCAGACAGTTTGTTTCTGAACACATCAGAATTCACGGGGCTGCTTCTGTCCTGTGTCTCAGTGCCACTGGCAGCCATGCACATCCAGGCCATTACATTGCCTCCACTGTGTTTTACAGATGATGTGGTCTGTTTTGGATCATGAGCTGTTCCACGCCTTCTCATACTTTTTTCATGCCAGCCTTCTGGTAGAGGTTGATCTTGGTTTCATCTGTCCAAAGAATGTTTTTCCAGAACTGAGCTGGCTTTTATTGATGTGTGTGTTTTTTCTTTTTCTTTTTCTTTTTTTTTTAGCAAAGTCCAATCTAGCTTTTCTATTCTTGAACCTTATGAGTGGCTCGTACCTTGCAGTTAACACTCTTTCTTGCAGTCTTCTCTTTACGGTAAAATGGTAAATGGACTGGTTCTTATATAGCGCTTTTCTACTCTGAGACTTTACACAAGCACTTGTTTCTATGCTTTCTATCTAACATTCAAACAAACTGTAGATTTTGCTAATATCTTAACAATTTCTCGGATGTTTGTTTCTGTTTTTGCAGCTTGTTTCACCTGCACAGAGAGCTCCTTTGACTGCATGTTGTCTGGTCACAGCAAAATCCTCCAAATGCAAGCACCACATTTCAAATCCACTCCAGACCTTTTATCTGCTTTATCTCTTATGTGATAACAGAGGAACTGCCCACACCTGCCCATGAAACAACCTTTGAGTCAACTGTCCAATTACTTTTGGTCCCTTTAAAGAGAGGGTGGCAAATGTTAAGGAGCTCAAACTGCCAAACTCTTCATCCAATTTAAATGTGGATTCCCTCAAATAAAAGCTGAGAGTCTACACATTATGTCCACGTCCATTATAGAACTATAATTGGAATATGTTTCAGCAAACAGGTTAAGAAACTAAACTTGTGTCAGTGTCCTAATATATAGATCTAACTGTATTAACGGGTCATATGTCAGTTGCTTCAGTCACTTGCCTGGAAATTAATAACAGCTTATCTTGGGTCCTCCCCTCTTCATGTAACCAGCAATAATGTCACTTGTATTCTCTTGAAGTCACTAAATATGATCTCTAGTCACCATGAATCACTTCCAGTGGGTAAATGGACTGGTTCTTATATAACTCTGTCTGAGCACTCAAAGCGCTATAAACAACTAATCCATTCACCCAATCACTTCTTCTAAGCATCCATCCACACTCCGACGGATGCATCGGAGAGCAACATGGGGTTAGTATCTTGCCCAAGGGTATTTGGCATGCAGACTGGAGCAGCCTGCGATCTAACCACCGACCTTCTGGTTAGTGGCTGACCTGCTCTGCCACCTGAGCTACAGCCACCCCGTGTATGCACATTAACAGGTAATTTACCAACCATGCAGGTTCCTGCTTAGCAGGATCAGCTGGCATCTCTAAAGCAAGAAAAAAATTGTTACTCAGGATTATAAAGGAATCCTGTTATTTCCACATTATTTTTTGGACAATTAGAATTTTTCCTCAGCATGGAATTGTGAAAACACAATGACCTTTCTGTGTATGTATTCAAATTCTTAGATGAGCTGGATTACTGTAGCATGCCTAATATGACATGCGCTCTGCACCTACCTATAGGTATAGCTGCTGATCATTTGTTAGATGTAATGTGTTAATGTGGTGTTCCCAAAGTAGAGCTGACCATAGCAGGTACACAGAGTGCTAGAGTTACCTGTACTAGGTCATTTATTAGGAATGAAATGCAATTTGTTAAAACTAATAATCATAAAGAAGAGCAACAAAAAATACATTGCTGAGATAACGATACAACAACAGGAAGAAAGGTTATAGAAATGTAAGAGGTATAGAGTAGCTTGTAAAATAAAATGATCAAAGAAAGCCACTTCCTGTTTTTCACTTGTCACTTGTTTGCCACCATAAAAGAGAACCCCCCCCCACCAGTATATTAGATACACAGAACAAAAGAGGGTAGTGTTCAACACGTAGGCTACAAAATAAAAGCCTTGGCTTAACCCATGACCTAATGAAATTATTTTAATTAATTATTAATTATGAAAATGAAAACATCACACATTGCAAAGTTCTACCTTTCACTAGGTGCAGGAACCTGAGCAGGTGCAGTCTGCTAGTTCTGGTCTAATCTCAGAGCTGTATTTCCACAGAGTATTCTGTTACACTTTTGTGTCCACTCTTAATGATGGGCCTCTCAGACCCTTTGCATGAACAGATACATCTTCAGGCTAGCCACTAAAACTTTTACAAGAATGAACCCTAACCTTTCCTTGAGTTCAAATAGAAACCTCCTTTTTGAATCTCAAGTAGCTCTTTCCTAATGCACAGTCTTAAAGATCTCTGTAATGACCTTCTGAAGAACAATACAGGCTTGGGTGCTAAGAAGTGGTCAATCTGTGCAAGCCTCAAAACACAGCTTTGTGAGAACTGCAGCACACAGCTGGATGTGAATACTGTTTTCTGGCCAATGCTAAAACAAGATCGGGTACAAGATTGGCATTATGTGTTGCATCTAGTGATAAAGGCAGATCATTTAAATGTGGATGTTAAAATAAAATAATTCAGAAATAAAATACAAGATTACAATGACTTACGTGAGCTTCAAGTAAAATATGATAAGCTGAGCTTTAAATGTGCTGTTTTAATTGTACAATACTGAGAGACCATGAGAAACAGAAACAGTAACAAGTAAAAGCTTACGCATCTTTAAGCATGTTCATTTTAACAATGTAACTGCTTGTCATGTGGGTTTCAAAGGACAAACATTTCTGGTGTGGACCTGTCACAGGACTGCTGGAGTATCCTTGCTGTCAGTGGGTAAGAGGTTGGGGAAGACCCTGGATAGGCTGTCAGTGTGGTCACAACAAATAAAGTGACGCTTTATTTAGAAATATATGTCGTGTTAAAACACACATACAGTTAGCTGATACAATTTTACTCTTACTTTGGTGCAAGAAAATGACTGAAAACCAAACACTAGGACCTCTTGTTGGTCTCTGGACAGTTATCAACTGTGCTCACTTCATATTTTGCTACTTGCACATGCTAAGATGATATGGTGGAGGAAGCATATTTCCCCTGGTGTATAATTTAGGTACAATGATCAACAGACAAAGTAGATGGGTTGGGATGATTTTGTGTGGGAAGTTTTGTGTCCCACAAAAAAGGCCTATAATACTTCACTCAGAAACAAACAAAATTCGGCTCACAAGTGTTATGAGACCCCTCTTATTTTCTTTTGCCACTTTGTAAACCTATCCTAAACACATTTTGGTGATATTAACAATGGAAAAATTCTGCATTCATAAATAATTCTGAGAGTTTTTGCCCACTGTGTAGTTATTTTTATGGTATGACATTTATGATAATATGGACGTTGAGAAGAATTACATTTAGGAGTTATGTTAGAATAGTATGCTGAATATATTCAGCTTAGCCTAGCCAAGTCTTGGCAAGGCTAAGCTGGTTCTGCTGGAGGTTTCTTCCTGTTAAAAGGGAGTTTTTCCTTCCCACTGTTGCCAAAGTGCTGCTCGTGGGGGGTTTGCACTATGTGCAAACAAGCATGTTGCCTACATTATTTCATCTGTAAAGACCAGCTGTCTCCTTGTAATTTTGATATGAACAGGGACAGAAATATGTCCATTTCATATAGTTTCTATTAGGAGTATTTCACCTGGACTTTCTATTATCACTAAAGGGTGCCAAGTTCAGGATAAAGCAGAGAAATATGTTGAGTCAAGTATTATCGTGTTACCACTGGGGCCCATGACAGGAACGTCTATCAGTCCTTAAATGCTGGATCAACAACACCTTGCAGCTTCTGACCACAGCATGACTGCTATCAGAAGGAGAGGAAACAGACAGGGATTACACACATGCAGCTCCTGCCATGATTGATTTTAGTTAATATGCAACTGCAGGCTCAGCACAGAGTTAACAATAAAGTGCATTCATCAGTGTTTCCAAAGTAACATTCATTTAAAATATCAGCAATGTAGATGTATGCCTGAATATCTTAGAGCCTCAGCACAACGTTTAAGCACCTGTGGTGGTGCATACACAGTTTTGTACACACATTATTCACTGTTACAGTCAGTGCTGATATGCATAAAAAGTGTTTTTATAATTCAAAGGAAGCAACACAGAAGCTGCCATGTAAGAAGAAATAAGGAAATGTACATGACATGAGAAGGTATGTCACCTTTCGTTTGTTGAGATCGTTAACAGAAACATTAACAGGCAGGAACGGAGGCTGCAGCCTGATTGCTCATCAGTTTGTGACCTGTTGAAGTTCGGGGTCTGGCTGCTGGGCATGGGGTCAGCATTACTCAGCTTTCACTCTGGCTTCTTGGCTAGCTTAGCATTAGCATGCTGTCCGTTCAATGAGCCGCAGCGGCATTAGTAGCATAATCCAGCTGTTATGTAAAAAGTAGCGTCCTCTCAGTCCAGAAGTGCTTGTCTCTTATGAGACAAGAGATAGTTTGTAGTGTGTTTTTACCTTTTGCCTACCCTTAACAGATTTCGACTATACAATTTTCAATTCAATTCAATTTTATTTATATAGCGCCAAATCACAACAAAAGTCGCCTCAAGGCGCTTCATAGATACAGAGAAAACCCCAACAATCATATGACCCCCTATGAGCAAGCACTTTGGCGACAGTGGGAAGGAAAAACTCCCTTTTAACAGGAAGAAACCTCCAGCAGAACCAGGCTCAGGGAGGAGCCATCTGCTGCGACCGGTTGGGGTGAGAGAAGGAAGACAGGATAAAGACATGCTGTGGAAGAGAGACAGAGACAAGTCTATTAACAGATGGTGAGTGAGAAAGGTGACTGGGTTGGAAAAACTCAATGCATCATGGGAATTCCCGGCAGCCTACTACCAGTATTTAACTTTGTTCTTCATGTATCCTGCCGTTGGATCCTCAGTTTCAGTGTCTATGACATTAGGTAGGCATAATTACAGATGTACAAACGCATACATGCTTAAATGCATGATAGTGTAATCATGTCTGTGTAGGTTCTCAGTCATCCGGATCATGTTAGTCTAAGGAGCTTAGAAAGAAAAGTCGTGAGTTATTATCAGCAGATGTTTTGGGTGAACCTTCAACTTCCATTTCAAAACCTTTCAGCAAACACAATTTCTGATCATAATAGACATTTGTAATATCTGCAAAAACTTGTGGTGTTTTCAAGAGGAAACATGTGAAGCCAACTGTGAACTTGACCTTGTGAATGAAACGTTTGTTTTTTTTTGCTCTACCCTAGAGACCATGCATATCCCCAGATGCACTTTGCATTACCAGTTTCTTGTCTACTGCAGTCTGTCAACATGCTGCTCTCACACATATAACAAGGCTACAGTTTCATTTTCTACAGAACACATTTGAAATGTTTGTGTGCATTATTATTCTTAAATAAATGGTGCTTTTAAAGGTGCTCTGATCTACAGGGTGGGCCATTTATATGGATACACCGTAATAACATGGGAATGGTTGGTGATATCAAAGTCCTGTTTGTGGCACATTAGCATATGTGAGGGGGCAAACTCCTCAAGATGGGCGGTGACCATGGTGGCCATTTAGAAGTCGGCCATCTTGGATACAACTTTTGTTTTTTCAATAGGAAGAGGGCCATGTGACACATCAAACTTATTGGTAATGTCACAAGAAAAACAATGGTGTGCTTGGTTTCAACGTAACTTGAAACAGATGATGAATAACAGCTCCACTTTGACTTATTTTTTAACTCTTGAGGACAGTATGATCAAATTGTGAGTTTTTATAGTCCCACTCTGAATGAATTAAAGTGTCCACAGCAGGCTCCGAAACGAAAATGTTCAGACCTAATATCTGCTTCTTCTCTAGGCCTTGACTCACATGTAAAATCTTTGTCTCATTCCTGTTTCTTTCATTTGCGGAACTTTTCTAAACTGACATATGGTCTACTTAGCTGAACTGGAAACATTTTCCTATGCATGTGTGTCATCACATTTTGATTATTGCAATGCCCTGTCAACCAGCTTGGACGAATCATCACTTTCTTGCCTCCAAGCTATACAAAATGCAGCAGCCAGACTACTAACATGGTCTAGCTAACGAGCTCACATTACTCCTATTTTATATTCTTTACATTGGCTCCCAATAGAATTTAGAATTTGTTTAAAAATTCTTGTTTGCCCAGGCCCCATATTATTTATCCCAGCTTCTTACAAAACACACTGCTGCTCATTGTCTCTGCTCACAGACTGTTGTTGCAGTTTGAGACTACAACAACTGGTCAAGATCACTAGGATTTGAAGTAATCTGAGACTTTTAATAGATGTACTTATGGTATCAATTTCAAAGACCTAGGTGACTTTCTTCTTGCCCGGTGATCAATCACTGGGCAAGGTCAGAATGATCACCTTATCGTTCTTCACTCAAAATGCGCTCAATGCAGAGTTCACATTTATCATTTTACAGGCAGTATTATATGAAATTGTGATAGATTGTGAACCCACTAAGCAATGTCACTGATGTTTCTCACAAGAGTAATATGGAGCAGTAAATCTTTGATATTGGAGGTCCATGGGTAATTGTCACTTCCTTATAACAAACTTTATGCTTGAAATAATCAGATATAATTGAATCAGTTTTATTCATTTATTTATTTTTTAAATAAAATCTGAAGTAAGAATAACTGAAAATCAATTGAAATGCACAAATTTAAATGTAAGATTTGAGAAGTCCAGTAACCTTTATAATTTAACTAAATATTTATGTTGAAACAACAAGTTATATTTTATAGTGCACAAGTAAGCCCATAGTCTGAGAGCGGCGTGCTCATTAGGGTAACATTATGAGATCTTTAAGACAAGATGGGGCCAGAATATTCAAGACCTTGCATGCAAGGAGAAGGATTTTAAGTTGTTGAACACAAACACCTTCATGGTATTGTTGCATACTCTCATTAGTCAGGTTTCTCTGATTTTGGAGCACATCTGGTTTGTGTCAGGGGAAATGCCTTTAAAACAGTTGACACAATTGTAACATCTAGATCAGGATCTGTTCTTTTAAATTATTACTTACATGAATTTTAACAGTCCATGGATCAGTATGGATATACTACAGTAATTCTCTTTCTCTTTCTTTTATTAATGGCGATGCCTGAGTCACTGCTTTCCACTTGAATTTCACTACAGTGCTGTAGATGCTTCACTATAGAGTCAGCAGCTAGTGTATAGTGGAGGCTCTGCCGCTGTAGCAGTTGGTGTGCCATTAGCATTTCTCTCCATGAACAGCCTCCACTTGAAGATCTTGTCCTAGTTCCATGACTAATCCACAGCTATTCATAGCACAGATGCTGTGTAGGCAAAGACATCCAGGATATTGTAGCAGACTGGTCAGTTACCATTGAAAGGCTGTTGAATCCTACGTCGCATCAGTTGAAGTGTGAAGAAAGTGCTTAGGCACAGAAAAAAAGAACACTTGTATGAATGTGTGAGTGATTAATAAAAAAAATTAAATTAAAATTTAAAATTAAAAAAAAAATGCTGTGAGTGCTCAGATGAGTGCGAATGTCAGTGTGTTCTCAGTTTTTGTTTCATGCTTGAACGTCCTGTCCCCCACACCCACACCACCACTTTTGTCCAAGGGAGCGCAGGCAGTCCAACTTTTCTGCTTATGTTTGGTGCTCTGCACACTTCTTCATTACAGAAAATAAATAACTTGATCAGAAATGCCCCCTTATGGTGTTTCATGGGCTAAGCAGTGGGTTTGTAACTGAATGGGCAGATGATACTGTTCTATTGTCATTGACAAACACCTACACATGCACTGCCTCTTTAAGCACATCGGGGACAGAGAAGGTCTGTCACTTCATCTTTCCTTTACTTCAACTTCTCTTTTTTGGCCTCTCAAACTGAGACATTCATTCTGATAAGCTTCTCTCAGCCACACCAAATACTTAGCAACAGAAAAACGCCCACTAACACTCCTGACCGTGGCTAATGTGACACTCAAAGCTGCTATTCATTCACTCACTAAGAAACACATACACACACCCACGATCACACTTCCGTGGATGCACAAGTATATACAAATGGAGTCACACACAGTTAAGACCCCAGTGGCAGCCAAAGCCTTTTAAACACATGCTTTCAGTATAATTGAAAAAGGAAGAGGAAGATTATGGGAATCCATCCCATACCCTGACTCTTTACTGGGACATTACTCATTGATGAGTGGATGTTTGATTAGTCGATAGCATGTTGAGACAGTTCTTAGCTCTGTGTATTCACTCCAATTCTATGAATAATAACCTTACTCTCACATAAAGCTTTCATGCAAGTCCCGAAAGCATGATGTGACTATGTATGCATTGATACGTCATGTTCATTGGGTCATTACTGCCAACTTCCCTTTATATCATTTTTTTTAACATTGTTCTTGAAGTAACTCTTTTTTTCTTTTCATACTTTTGCTGTGTAAAAACCACAGGAAAAGAATCTTGTTACAGTCTTTGTACAGTGGCCATCCATAATATTCTCATTCTGCTAACAGTGCTACAGTTCATAAATGGTAAATGGTTCTTTTCTACTATAATCCCAGGGGGCCTGTCATCCAAGTATTAACTAGGCCCAGCCCTGCTTAGTGTCTGAGATCAGACGAGATCATGCTCAGGGTGGTATCAAAACAAATCTAGAACTATAGTTATTCAAAGATTAGTAACACTGCATTATAGAAAGATAATTAAGAGCAGACAAAAATTGTACTGTGCAGTAAAAGCAGTTTGTTCTAGTATATAAAGCAAATAAAAGTACAACAAGCTCTGAGGAGCTCTGGTCCTGAGTCAGCATTCATTACTCCATCTAATAATGCAAATAATTTTATAAACCAGAATCAAAGTGCAGACATAAGTGTAGCCATTAGTTTTTGACTCCCTCACTGAACTAACACAGCCTCGACATGTTTGTGCTCTCTGTTCATATTGCCTTCATATTAAATACTTTTGGCTTTTTAAAGAACTTATTTTAACATTGCACTCAACAACAAACAAATCCTCCCTAACAGAAAAAGTACCTTGAAGGGCCAAATTACATTACATTTCTTCACGTCCGTATACGGGCCTGAAGTAGGGGAAGAAATTGTTTGTATATATTTATCTGTTTCACAGTGAAATCACTGGATTATCTAGAATACTCCAACTTTGTCCTTGAGTATTCGTCTTTTAACAGTCAAAATCAAAACTATTGATTTGTCATACAATCACATTCACTCTACCACAAGCGACTTCTCAGAACACAGCTGTCAGCTACACACCTGTGAAGCACATATAAACACATAAACCATTACCAAAGGTGCCCATCTGCTAGATCCAGCTGCAAGAAGTTTCTCAGAGACTCCGTTCTCCACGATACCAGACTCATGAGTCACAAGCAAACTGTAATATAATGGGTGCCTTCACTCGTCAGTATGCAAAATAATAACCCTCTGCGCCTGCGTGACAGTGCACCAGCTACGCTGGTGGATAGCTTCAGTCCTAATGGTCATTACAGCCCCATCGATGTGACTGCTGGCATATTGAAAGCTGAGTAAATCGGCTGTTCCGGGGTTGACCTCTGCTGCCCTGACCTTCATCTGCTCTTCTGACCACAAGCTTTAAATCAGCCACCACAACCCATTCACAATACTGGCTGAAGGTTCAGAAGAATAGGCAGCAAGCCCATTGGTAATACAGGCCCATGGGGCATCAGAAAGGACAGCACTAGCCAGGTCAACCTTGGCTCTTTGTAGAAGCTGTAGCTAAAAGCACAGCAAGCATTAAAACACAAATGCTGCTATTCTATGGGTGGAGGCTAAGAAAGGCAGAAAACACAATAGATTTGAAGAACATACAGGGTAACGCCTCCTTAATCAGGAAGTAGACTGAACATGTTGTGAATGACGTCTTTACATGGTCAGATGTGATGTATTCACTTAAGTTAAATACTCAGGGATCATTAGGCTTTATTCAAAATCATGTTTGCACTGTTTGACTTTTGAATGACTAAATACTTAAAGGTTATGATAAATAAATTTACACTTCAATGGAAGGCATGCCATTTGGAGGGTTTTTCCCCACAAAGGTTTTGAAAATTCTCTTATGAGGTGCAGGCCAATATCAGTGTTGACAGACACGGACAAAGCTGTGTCCTGCCTATTTGTCAATCCGCTGCACAAATGGACTTGTTAGATGTTTCCACTCCAGTGGGTTGTCTGAAAAAGTTTATTTCTGCAGTGTGCTACAAGCTATGCTGAAAGTGACATGGGATTGGACCTTAGGATCAACATCACCACATTTATTCTCTACAGTGAGGCTCACTGTATATTTCCATGTTGCTTCAGATTCTCTTCAAACAAACAAACAAATCGGTCATTGTAATCAGTGCAGTAGCTGCAGCAAAGTAAGCCAAAATAGTAGTGTTGGTATTCACCTAAACAAATAATTCATTAAAAATCTCATCCTTTAGTTTGTAATTGCTTTAAAAAGCAAACGGGAGCTTTTGTTTTTAGGCTGTTTATACAAAGCAGTCCCCTGGACTCAGTCACTTATGGCTGCTTTTAGCGGTGCGTGCATCAAATGCTTCCATCTTGTTAGAAACTGCTGCCATCAGCTCAATAAGATCATTTGGAAGAATTTTAACATGATTTATTCGAGATAGAGAAATTTATTTATTTGGCAATTAGACCTCGATGACCCATTGTGGCAGAACACAATGGCATTATTGATAGGATTTAGGTTTGGCCCCTCCAGAAGTGGAGACAGTGGTGTGGGTGAAGATGAAGACCGAGGCTTAGATTGAGCTTGGACTGAGGTGTCTGTCTGTGGGAGTCTGAAAGGGAGAATGATGAAGAGCACAGATTTAAACAAGAGGGGTGTGGGGGGGTGATTGGACTAGACAGTATTGAGATTGACAGCGTGGACACCCAGACCCCCGGTGGTCGTATCCTAATGTAGCCGCCTCATATTGTATAGAGAATGGACTATGTGGAATGAAGCTGTCACATGCCACACTGAAGGATAGTGTTGGGTAAGCTTAATCCTGACCAATAATTAATAAACGGGCAAACAGGTCGGTGGATGATGCAGTGAACATGGGGCTGCATTACATCCTGCAACACCTCGACCACCCGGGAACTTATACCAGGGTCCTGTTTGTGGACTTCAGCTTTTAACACCATTGTGCCTGAACTTCTTTCCTCCAAACTCTCCCAGCTCAGTGTCACCAGCTACCTGTCAGTGGATCACCAGCTAGCAACAAGTGAGGCTGGGGGAGATCACCTCTGAAACTCGGTCCCTCAGTATTGGTGCCCCTCAAGGATGTGTCCTCTCACCACTACTGTTCTCCCTCTACACTAACGACTGCACCTCCAAGAACTCGGCTGTCAAACTCCTAAAGTTTGCAGATGACACCACTGTCATTGGCCTCATTCAGGATGGTGATGAGTCTGCATACCGGCAACATCTACTCCATCCTCAAAAAGACCCAGCAGAGGATGTACTTCCTGAGACAACTGGGGAAGTACAGTCTTCCACAGGAGCTGCTGATCCAGTTCTACACTGCGGTCATTGAGTCTGTCCTGTGCTCCTCCATCACAGTCTGGTATGGAGCAGCCACTAAACAGGACAGGAGCAGACTGCAGCGGACTGTACGGGCAGCAGAAAGGATCATCGGCCCCTGCCCTCCATCCAGGATCTGTACCTCTCAAGAACCAGGAAACGGGCAGGGAAAATCATCACAGACCCCTCACACCCTGGACACAGACTTTTTGACCTGCTGCCCTCTGGCAGACGGTACAGAAGCCTGCAGACCAGGACCACCCGACATAGGAACAGTTTCTTTCCCCTCGCCATCTCCCTCCTAAACAGTTGACCTGTCACACTGCTCCCACTGCCAGACTGCAGCTGCACCTTATGTACATTCTGTAGTATTCATTCACTTATGTCATCATGTATTTTATGTGTATAAGATTTAGATTATTTCAGTTGGTTTATACACCTTTGTGTATAAACCAACATGTGTGCATGTGTACGTGTATATATATCAGAATCAGAATCAGAATCAGAATCAGAATGGGGGTTTATTGCCAGATGTTGAGGTTTACAACATTAGGAAATTGCTGCGGTGCTTCAGTGCAAACAATAAGAATTAAAGTGCTATGTAGAAAGAAAGATATGTGCATGAGATATACATGAGATATATACATGAGAATAAGAATTATGAGTGCTACGTAGAAAGATATATACATGAGTGCAGGTGGTGATCAGTGCCAAACATGAAATGATGCAGTGACACAGCGTAGGGTCATGTGTTAGTGGCGGGGACAGTCATGTGGTTATTGTTCATGTGTCCAACAGCAGAGGGGAAGAAACTGTTCTTATGGCGAGAGGTTCTGGTGCGAATGGACCGGAGCCTCCTGCCTGAGGGGAGCAGGTCAAACAGACTGTGTCCAGGGTGAGAAGGGTCAGCTGAGATCCGAGCTGCACGCCGCAGTGTCCTGGAGGTGTACAGGTCCTGCAGAGATGGGAGTCTGCAGCCAATCACCTTCTCAGCAGAGCGCACAACACGCTGCAGTCTCTGTTTGTCCCTGATAGTGGCTCCAGCGTACCACACGGTGATGGAGGAGGTGAGGATGGACTCGATGATTGCAGTGTAGAACTGCATCATCGTCCGTGTTGGCAGGTTGAATTTCTTCAGCTGCCTCAGGAAGTACATCCTCTGCTGGGCTTTCTTGATGACGGAGGTGATGGTGGGCTCCCACTTCAGGTCCTGGGTGATGGTGGTACCCAGGAAGCGATATATATATATATACAGCCTTACAATCAGAATTAATATAGGTTATACATATATATTTATATATATATATATATATAAAAAACACCCAGCACGCCCCTGCGGGCGGTTTATCCTTCAAGCTCGGGTCCTCTACCAGAGGCCTGGGAGCTTGAGGGTCCTGCGCAGTATCTTAGCTGTTCCCAGGACTGCGCTCTTCTGGACAGAGATCTCCGATGTTGTTCCCGGGATCTGCTGGAGCCACTCGCCTAGCTTGGGAGTCACCGCACCTAGTGCTCCGATTACCACGGGGACCACCGTTACCTTCACCCTCCACATCCTCTCGAGCTCTTCTCTGAGCCCTTGTGTATTATATATATATAATATATATATATATTATATATATAATATATATATATATATATATATATTATACACACACACACACACACACACACATATATACAGGGAGACAGAGAGAGAGAGAGATAGACGTGTGTGCATTGTGTTTGTTTACATATTGTTGTGATTTACATTGCTGTGCTTGAGAGTCACCATCTACCGGAACTAAATTCCTTGTATGTGTCTGCACATATACATGGCCAAGAAATGCGATTCTGATTCTAAGTCTGATTCTGATTCTGATAGACATTCAATTCTCCAGCAGTGGCTGTACTGTACCACACGCATGTCCACACTTCTATGCAAACAGGTTTCTTCCACTTTCTTTTCACTGCAGGACATTTTGATATAAACAGATTTGCCAGGTGCAGGTTCCATTAAGCCCTACTCATCTCATCCAGCTTTTCACTCAGCCAATGAATATTCATACTACCGGCACCACACTGATTCACTTAAGCTTTCATTTGTCTTCTTGGCCACACAGAAAAATGCATTCACACTGACTGCATGCAGCCACACAAAACATGCATGCATTGAGATTATTTCTTCTGCCTGGATTTCTCTGCAGTCATTCAGAAAGAGAAACACTGGAATCATGTTCTCTTTTTGTGGACACTTTCTAGTCTGGTCCCAGTACAAGGTTCTCCAACCACAACATTAAACAGTTCCTTATTTCCTGTATACTGGTGTGAAATATTCCAAAGTTGTTGTATTTTATTTCTAAAGGAATGTTCATACAGTTACTATGAGCTCAGATTTCAGACCGCTCTGGCCACAGACAGTTTTTAACACTAAGCATAGCACATTGGATGAGTCATTGCTGCTATGTTTGCTGTGCCATATTTGATATAGTTGCTGTTATTTTCTGAGTTGGAGGTTTGATTAAACTGTTGTAATAAGACCTCCTGGAGTTCATTCTGTTGCTCTGGCAGTGCTGATCCTGTTCCTACTTTGCAAAATGAGGACTTTCTACGGCCTTGTCCGGCTCTCCTAGTATTACTGGTTTTCTCCTGGAATCTCTTCCATGTTCTCGAGACACATCAAACCTTGTGGCAATGGCAGGTATTGCTGTGGCATCCCTGGGGGGGTTGACCTACCTGTGCAACCTCTGTATGGTCCAAGAATCACCTTATGCTATGATTAGTGACAGTGACCCTAGCCCAAGGGTGTCAAACTGCAGTCCTCATGACCAGATCACTATCCCAGAATTTTAAACATTTTGCTATAATTTTTGAGCAGTGTTTATTTTCTGTTTGTTTCTGTTTGTTTCTGCTTTTCTTGGGCTTGTGAACTGAGAAACAAGCAAAGTTCATCACTATATCCTCCTGATACTCACACTGACTTGTTAACTTGGTTAACTGCAATAATCTGCACGCCTGATATTGACTTAGTGATAATTGGTTTGTGGGCTTAATGAGTTAGCTTACATGACTCAGGCAGATAAATGTTTAAGCCCACCCCCCACCGGTCAATATGGAAGTTAACACCTTAAACCTAGCTATCCGATGCACAGAAGCCAGCTGATTAATTGGAGCAGATTAGATTATTATCTGTTATCAAGACTCTTAAAAATGTCTACAAGAGGATCCTGTGTGAAGAGACAGCCCCAGAGGAAGCCTGGGGAATCATTTTTCCTGTGCAGTGTTGTGGAGCAATTCATTACGACACACCATATATAGGTTTATCCCAAGGGCGTAGATTTGGCATGGACAGAAGGGACATGTCCCCACCAATATCCAGCGATTATTGAATTGTCCCCACCAATAATTTGATCTCTTTGAGTAAAGAAAAACCAACCCGAGTTCAATTACGTTCTCTACTGGAGTCCTACCTCATGTGACAAATATGGCCAATGTGATTGGCTGAGCCTTTCAGGGAGCCCTGTTTAGTTTTAGCAACAACAAGCCTGCGCTGCGAGGACCTGCAGGGAAGAGAGGAGGATGGCAGCAAAAAGGAAGAACCTGGATATAAGAAGGCATTTTTCAAAGAAACCTGTAAGTCACTTAAAGCCAAGCTCACTCATAAAATGTGTCCGTCATTACAGGCTATGCCAGGCTTTGGCCCACGTCAGTCTAAAATTGTATGTAACCATGAATAACATGTTTTGGAAACTAACTGCTCAACAGGCAGCACTATTAGTTCTCTCAGTCTCAGAGCAGCGTTTCTAATTTTGATTGAAGCTGTCAGAGAAAACGCCAGCCCAAAAAGTGTGTACTCAGACACACAAGACAAGTTGATTTTTTAAATGTATTTATTGAACCAATTTGTGAAAAATGTTTTTGATTTATCTGTCCCACATTACGGATCCTGATCCAGTGATTGTAGGGTCTTAACTTACAATAAAAAGTACCTTGAGGCAACTGTTGTTGTCATTTGGTGCTATTTAAATAAAACTGAATCAAATTGAACTGTTTTGGGGATATTCATGTTCAAGTATTTCTCAGATATCAATGTCTGAAAAAACGTGCTGGAAGTGGGTCAACAGGCTTTTTTTTTCCCTCGGCTGCTCCCGTTAGGGGTTGCCACAGCACATCTTATGCCTGAACCTCACACCAACCCTCAGCATGTCCTCCTTCACTTCATCCATTAATCTTCACTAAGGTCTTCCTCTTCTCCTCCTGCCTGGCAGCACTCTAATGTTCTACATTCATCCTGTCCTCAAAGTGCACCTCTCATCTTCTCAGCAGCTCTGCGGTGCATCTTTTCCAGCTCATTTTCTCTGCCTACTCATATACAAGTCAATAAAAATCAGTTTCTCCTTGCTCAGTGTCCAGCCTTACCTGCAACTCATTATAAGCCTTTTTGTTTGGTCACTCATTTTCACACCTAGCCTTTCAGTACTCCTGTCTCCTTTATTCAGCGATCCCACTTTTTCTTGTCATCACTGGAATATTCTCTACTTCCTCGTTCCACCACCACCCTTGTCATCCTTCCTCTGTCTAGAGTAGGGGTGTCAAACTTATTTTACATTATGGGCCACATACAGCCCACTGTGATCTTAAGTAGGCCGGGCCACTGAAACTCCTCTTTCTGTCAGTGTAAAGAAGTTACATTTTAACTGTTTTTATACATGATTTCTGTAGCAGAAACTGAAAAACAGAAACTTTTCTGCCATTTCATTGTTTATGGCTTAGTTACCTAGTGTTTTATGAACGGCCATAAGGAGGTTTTTATCATTAGGAAAAGCTGTAAAACTTATGAAAATACCATTAAAAGTCCAAAGTTTCTGCTTGTGCTTATTTGTGGTGAGCAGCAGATCAAACACGTTAACAATTATAAATGGCTTCAAACACACATTCAGGCCTGTGAGACTCATTTAGACACTGAGCCGTGGCTCTGTGACACATGCAGACATTTCTGCATCACTGTCATTATATATAGTTTATTTTATGTAATATTCAATACTGATGTACAATTTAGCCTTTTTCAAGAAAATAATTCTTTATTCAGTGTTTTCATAAAAGCGTTTTTTTTTAAGCATTTGCTACTGCTAGGGAGAATAAACACGAGGTTTATAACAAGTTTGAAACCTTTTGTCCTTGACGTTGGAACTCTCTCTATTTAGGCATCTGTCACTCAAGCCTGTCCCGCCTGCAACTTGTTCAAAATGCAGCTGCAAGACTGTTGACGGGTACCAGAAAGAGAGAGAGTATTACTCCGATACACATTGGCTACCAGTTAAATATAGAATTGATTTTGAGGTTTTATTATTTGTTTTTAAAGCTCTCTAGATTACATTTCAGATCTCCTTAGCCTGCACTTACCCACTCGAACTCTGCGCTCCTCCAGTCAGATGCTTTTAGTTCCACGCTCCCAGTTCAAATCTAAAGGTGACAGGGCTTTCTCCATTGCCGCCCCGAGACTCTGGAACAGTCTTCCCCTTTTTATAAAATCCTCCTCAACCTTGGAACTCTTCAAATCGAATCTGAAGGCCTTTCAAATTTTCCAAGGCTTTCGGAGCTCTCTGACACCTCTTTTATTCTGTTTTAGCTATTCTGGTCTCATTGGATGATGTTTGCATGTGTATACTTATACACGTATTTTATGTTCACGTATGTGTGCTTGTGTGTGAATGTGTACACTTTTGTATATGTATGTGCATATTTGCATGTACACAGATTCTTTTACAAACATATGGATGTCTTACAATGTTTTCTATAATGTTTTCATCTTATCTATTTTAATTCTTTTTATTATATTATCCCTCTGTTCAGCACTTTGGCCGACACTTGATGTCTTTTAAATGTGCTGTATAAATAAAGATGACTTGACTCCCTGAACTCTGTGCAACAATCTTCCTGCTTTAGTTTCCATCCTTGCCTCTACCTTCACTTGCTACCTCTTTCTGTGTTTTTAGTGTAAGTGTGAAAATGTTTTGCACTAACCCTTGATTCTAGGCACAAGCACAGACATTGAAAAAACAAACTGCTCAGCATATAGCAAGCCATCTATCACTGTATTTGTTCTGCCTGTGAACAAA
Organism: Haplochromis burtoni; assembly: GCF_018398535.1. Lineage (NCBI taxonomy): Eukaryota > Metazoa > Chordata > Actinopteri > Cichliformes > Cichlidae > Haplochromis > Haplochromis burtoni. The sequence goes on from NW_024582948.1 coordinate 94,083, forward strand.
GCTGTGTGACTCTGCATGTTTGCTCTACTTTGTACCCAGGGCTGCAGTCAAGTCGAAGTCAAGAGGAGCATGCTAGAGGGCAATCACCATTGAGAAAGCAACTGGCCTCCAGCTTTTAATGACCTAAAAGATGTGACCCATTGGGCTTGCTGCCCACAACTTTACCCACCCCCTCCACATACACACCACCTCCACCACCAGTTTTAGGTCACCTCTCATTACCCCAGTCCATATACGCAGGGAGTCACACGCTCACCCACAATGACCCAACCATGTGGTCCTAGGCCAGCTCCAGCCAGGTCTCAATCTTTCCTTCCCCCTCCCTTCTCAGCTCATAGATCACTGCTGACACATCAGTAATTGAGCTGGAATAGATAAGAGCCAGCTGACAAGACTCCAAGGTCCTGACACTGCTGAAAAGCCAAGAACAAACATTCAAACATTGTATGTATGTTTCCAGAAAAAGGTCCACTTTACTCTGCTGCTGCTTGTCTTCCTGTTCTTCTATCATTCAGTCTGTTTAATCCCTGACAGGACTTTGGTCTGAGCCACGGCTGATATCACTGTAGTACAAGTACAGGCATGTGTAAAAGACATATAGGCCTGGATGTTTCCTACTTCTAAATTCAGGTAAAGCTGACGTTGTTGTAATCTAAACTCATGTTTGCTTTAGTTGGCATCACCTTGGCCTCCAGCAAGACTTTGAGCAACGTTGCTGTCTCAGAGTGATGATTTCAAACATTTATTGCATTATTATCAGGTTGCTCCAAACACTCCCTAAAAATCTACCAGCTGACCCAGGAGCATGAGTGACAATTCCTTAGTTACTCTGCAATAAGCCTAAACTGCTCGGGGGGGGGGGGGGGGGGGGGGGGGGCATGGGCCACTTCTGCATTCCAAGAGCATTTATACACCGCATACTGTATTTAATTAATCAGTCAATCAGTTATTAAACGCCGTCTTTTTTCCATTGTGTTTTCTGTCCTGTCTCTCTTCTCTCTTCTTTTCCCCTCATTCCCAACCAATCACAGCAGATGGCCCCGCCCCTCCCTGAGCCTGGTTCTGCAGGAGGTTTCTTCCTGTTAAAAGGGAGTTTTTCCTTCCCACTGTCACCATAGGTGCTTTTTTTATTGTTAGGGTTCCTCTCTATTATTGTAACGTCTTTAACTTACAATAATAAAGCACCTTGAGGCAACAGGTGTTGTGAATAGGCGCTATATAAATCACATTAAATTAAATGTAATCATATCTACAGTGGTGGTACTCCAGTGAAACAGCTAAGACACAGCACTTCACTGCTGTGTGATTACAACTTTATTTTGAGGCTTTTTTTTTTTAAACTTATGACAATCTTGTTTAAGCCAAAATTGATTTCTATTTTTGCATGTAGTCATCAGTTTGGACAGAGGGGCACAGCAGAAAAAGTGCCTTTTATCCCAAATTGTTAAATGAAAGACTCAGACTGCTTAAGAAATGCATCTTTGAACAAGTTGTTTGAGAACAGGTTGTTCAAACCACTCACTAAATTATGTTTAAAAGTTTTGATTTATATGTGGCAAACAATTAAGATGTAAAATGAATAAAAACGGGACCAAGTGCTGAAAATGGTAAGGTTAACATAGTAACACTTAAAAGAGGTAAAGGTCATTCATTTTCAAATCTGCACAGGCCTTCTTCCTCTCGACCACCTTGTTATGATTGCTGTGAAACTTTAGTTTGATATATCAAAGACTTTTCAAATATATCGTTTTCTGAAAACTGATCTGTCCACTCACCTTCAGGACCCACACATTAAAATCTGTAGCAATGTTTGAATATGAATGTCTCAGAAACTAAACTACTAAAATTAAAAGCTTGAGCCTTTGTTAACATCACAATTATTCAGGATCTGTAACTTGGGACATATACATTAATAAAAAAGTTAGTACTGGGGAGGAAATGTATGAAAAGAATTTGAAAGCTGTCACCTAAAGTCGGATATTTGAGCACACACTAATAAAAACTTAACATTGCTAAAGATAACTTGTGACAACTTCTCAATGGTTTCTAGTTGAATTTCACAATACTATAAAAGACTATAAAATCAAATTCTTAGTCACAAAAAATAATTTGTGACAATGTTCATGCTCGATTGAGCAAAGAATAAGAAGTTCTCATATATTCCATTTGTGCATTTTCAAAAAAATTAGTCACATCCTGTCTCAGAGTAGTGCTGAAAAACTAACATGGATTTATTACTAATAAATGTATTACTAGGCTGGACTATTGCAATTCATTGCTATCAGCTTGTCCCAAAAACTCCCTGAAAAGCCTTTAGCTTATCTCTTTGAGCCTGGTTCTGCAGTTTCTTCCTGTTAAAAAGTAGTTTTTCATTCCCAGTGTTGCCAAATGCTTGCTCAAAAGGGCTCATTTGATTGTTAGGGTTTTCTCTCCACCTTACAATATGAAGCACCTTGTGATGACTGCTGTTGTGGTTTGGTGCTATATAAATGAAATTGAATTGAAAAATGTTTTTTGTCTAGTTCAAGCTCAAGTAACTCAAACTAAAGTGGAAACACCAAAAATCTGCAATTTCTTTTTTTGACTAGTGATTCGACCACAGAGGCAGGTTGAGCGCACTTCAAACCTGAGATGTTTTTTTCATGTATGACATTTTATTAGCAGATCAGTTAAAGGAAAACTTTGTAACATATTAATACATCTTGAACAAAGTATCCTAGATTTTACCATAGTTGTAACCAATATATGTTATCACTGCCATATGAATGTGTTTTCCCATCAGGAGTTTCAGTTTAAAAGCAAGTAAGTCTTAAAGAGAATCAGGATTTAAATAAAAAGAGAGAACACGTTGTTAGCAGGACGTACAAGCGTGATAAATTTCCATTCGTCTTTTGTCAGTGAATACGTCTGGGCCCATATGCTGGACTACAAAGCTATGTGAAAGCAGCGTTTAAAAAGCCAGGCCTACCGCATTAAAGCCCATAACAATCTCTGTTCATGGTAAGTTATCACTCTCAATTAATCACCACCCACAATAGGATTTCTGATGTGTTCAAGCCCCCTGAAAGCTGCAGGTCAAGCTGAGGGCAGACTGGCTCTCAGTTCCCCTTTCTCCATCTCCTTTCACTTTATCACATCTCTGAAGCGCCTATACATTTTTTTTATTCTTCAAGCTCTCTGAAAGAATGACAGATTCAAGCATCACACAATCCAAAACAAACACAGAGGGATAGATGTAGGTGTGTAGATCTGGGAGCAAGAGCCTGTGTAGTCTGACTCACTGACTGACTGACTGACGAACTGGCCGGCTCACTAAGAGCCTTTCTGCCTGATTAAAACCCCTCCCTGGTCATTCTGCTGGGGCTGTGTTAGCCCATGAATGGTATTGCATTGTTAAATCTCTCCCTGTTCCTGCACTGCTGAAAGGGTTTAACCAATGGTTTAGATTCAGTTACACGGTGTTGGTTCAAAGTGTCCTCCTCCCACTGCTTTGGACTATATGGTTTCCTAGGCTGACCTGTTTAGACGCCTCCGTGGAAATGTCATGTTGCCCCTCCCATGGGTTGAACCCAACATTCGCTTTGATAGGTAACAAAAAAATCACTTGTGATGGGGTTGAACCAATGGGTTTTTTTTTTTTTAAGTAAAACGAATTGTGGTTAAGTGGAACAGCATGGTCTTGGAGTTGTAAGATGAGCACTGATGGGGCATTCACTAAAAAGTTTTGTATTAAGAATAACACTGCACAATAAATCTACAGGGCGCTCACTAGAAGCTACCCTGTGCTGCAAAAACAAGGCCATTTTCTATATATTAACATTGTTTTCTTAGAACAGCAAAAAACTATTTGACCTACGTTTCAAAAATCACAAATGTGGTGGAGTTAAAAGGGGATCTATAGAGATTAACTTTGCAATACAAACAGCACAACAGATGATGTGACATTTGAGAAGTAAAATGGAGAAACACAAGAATGCAAATTATGTGAAGAAGAGATATTTTATGTTGCACAAGTTGGGAAGTTAGACCAGTTCTTTCAGTCAGACATCAAAGAACTGGCTGTTTGCTGTTTGCTACGAGTACAGCAGAAGGCACTTTTACTCATTCATTGCAATAGATGTTTTCAGCTCAACTGGAGTGGAAAAACAATGTTAATCAACCCGGAAGTCAATGAAAGCTCAATGAATAGTTTAAGGACACAGTGGGAGCCTTGGGACTGCTGAACAGCACAGTGCTTGTTACTCTAGATGATGGTGAAATCAATTTGCTTTGCTTTGCTTGGTAAAGCTGAGAGAAGATGATGGTGATGTGGTGATGATGAGTTGCCTTTTGCTTCAGAATGTTGTCCATTAGCAGGCCATCATTTTTGTTGGCACACCAAAGAATTTTGGAAAGGATGAACTCTGATTTTTGGAAACCCCTAAAGTGAATATTTGTTCTTTTTCTGTTACGTATCATATCATGAACAAAGTGCAGTGAGGATAATGAGAAAGAGTTCTCCCTAGTTTGAAAAGTTTCCAGCATGAGCTTTAAGATAAGGAGTGACATCAAAAGGAAAGTTCCATGTTCGCTCACAGCCCTGCACTAGCTGACTGATTGAACGATTTGGAAACAAGCCTAGTAAAACACACGTTTCTCATTTCTAAATAGGTAGTGAAGGTCCCCAGAACTGCAAATACAACTCTACATGGTGCATTGTTTCATGCTAACTAAGACCATTGCATATATGCTCGGTGTGGTGCCCTGTGGGTCATAGCATGCTAAATTCTTCAAGAGAGATAACCAGTGTAAACAAAGCAAATATGTACCTGAAATCTTTATGAATTGCAATAATTTAATAGAAAAAAAGAATTAAAGTGTTAACGGAAAAGTGTTTTAAATGTGCGAGACGTTCCTGAAATGTAAATCAGTCGTTTGTGTGATTGAATGACTATTGTTTGAACATCCTTCCAAAACATTGCGTCACAGTGAGCAAAATATTGCTAAAGGGAAAATTGTGTTATTGTCTGTAATGTTTCATGGCCATCAGTTCGATGTCTGTGACACTGGGCTGGACACTGCCTGAGCTATCTAGCAAAGATCAGCTTGTTAACAATAATTTAGGCTATAAGAAAACAAAAACACAAGTTAAATGCCACAATCCTTAACATTTTCTTAGGGATTGTCCTCACAGTACTTGAGCTTTATTGTTGTTTAAAGTCTATCAACTGCAACTAAACTGGTTCAGCTCAGAGGCAGACAACAACAGGCAGTGATGGGCACACTGTGCAGTTACACTCTTCTCTACATTCAAACCAGATTAGAATAGAAAAGCTGATCCAGTAAAGCCGAGAGTATTGTGTTTGATACATGGGTTTGTGGGACCCCTACTTAGTATAATTGTTCCTGAAAAGCCTGACATATACAGTCAGATGTAGCAGAATTTATGCAAATCAATGCAAACTGATATTTCATTTATTTATTTATTTTTTATCGGTCAGAAGGTTCAGTAAACATCCCAGTTTCAAAGAAACATTTCATGGTTCAGGCTTCACTTGGTTAAAAGTAAATACTTCTATAATTGGATATAAGCTCAATGGGCCTGGAGACCCTCTGCTGAGTGACAGCGCAACTGTCAAGACACACAAATAACTATAAAAAACACCACTTTTGTTATTGTGCCTTAAAGTACGTAGAAATTTCAAGCGGGAACTCACTGTGCGGAAAATATTTCATCAAAACAGAAATCCAAACCTAGACCTAGGCACAAAACGCCTTTCAGGCCAGTTCACATTTTCCATCAGTCACCTCCTGCGCTAGAATAGGACAAGCCTATAATCAATTAGTAGTTTTCTCTTCATGTGTCTGTCAATTAGCCCGGCCAGAGATCAGTGATATGACTGCTTTATTAGCCGAGTCTGCTGTCCTCATCCTTTCCTTACTTACGACTAGTAACCTAATAACAACACTTTAACATGACATTGATTGGACAGATGCAGAAAAAAACCACCTTGTCAACATAATTTAAAAAATATGCCCCCTCATTTTACTGCTACCTGTGGATTCTAATGTCAAGAAAAGCCTTAAATGGAGTGTCATAGAGCTTAGTTCAGCAGTAAAGGAAAATGCTAATCAGCACCAAACAAAGTAGAAATGATCTTTAGTCACAGAGTCTGAGAAGTTAACATTTGTAAGACTTCAGTGCACTCAACGTCTTTGGGTGTTTTTCAGAGCAAGTCAGCTGCCAAAAGCAATGTGAACATGTTACCCGGGGCAACCACTGTGGTTGGTTTGTGTTATTTAAGCTATTTGGTTTCCTGTGTTTGTCAGCACTTTGCAGTGTTGGTTGCAGCATTTTCTGTGCGTTTATTTTTTTACTTTGGCTTTTGATTCTGTCTAGTTGGCTGTTTTAGCTTGTTGCGTTGTTGCCTATTGTTTGTTGTCCTCTTCTATTGTTTGTTTTAACTGTCTCATGTTTTTATTGACTGTGAAGCACTATGGTCAACACTGTTGTTTTAATATGTGCTATATAAATAAATTTTGATTTGATTTGATATAATCACTTAAAATTTTAACACAACAAATAACCATTAGAAAATAATAAAATTATATTTTTATTATTATTAAATTATAATAATGATAAATTAAAGTTAATTGGCTCGAGGTCTTGCGTCTGTGAAAATCAGACTGAAACTTGCTCGAGTAGCAGTAAAAAAAATGAACATTTACACTTACACAGCTCAGTGTTAATGGAAGAAGTAGTGCGTCCTTAATGTGTCAAACAATAACTGGATGTGTTTTCTAGATTTTTCTTACACAGTTTGTGTGGAAAAGCGCTTGCGCTTGCATTTCCCTGTTTCTGCAAGATCATTTTCATAGTGAAATGAAGATGAAAATGACTGAGAAGGTTCTGTGAAGTTAACGTGCTGTGACTTTTACAACTGTTTAAATACTTCAATTGATTTTTTAAAAAGAAGCTAAAATGCCTGAATTTGTTAAAAGCTGTGATGTCCTGCAACAAGCACATTGTAAAATAAATAAATAAATAAATAAAAACAAGGTGTCAGCAGATTTACATTAAGAACATTTCTTCTGGTAGCTCCGTGAAGGAAATTCGTGGCAACTCCAACACTTTTACTGTTCTGATATCAGAATCTGAATCGTGTATTAATCCCAGGGGAACAGTGTAAAAACTAACACTGTACAATAACAAGTAAAAGACAAAGAACAGTAAATAGCAGTAGTAATAATATCCACGTGTATCGTCCAGGCGGCTCTCACACACCAAGTAGTCTCCATGGATACTGACTTTAGGTATATTTTACAGCCTGCTGGAGCAGCTCAGGAGGGTTTCCTACTTCATGGCTGGCTCTCTTTTCAAAGCCATACTCTTTTGGTCTGCAAGAACAACACATATAATGTTGGCGCTGGGGCTTTCTGTAAAAGTAATTGGTTTCATTGGAAAGTGGATAAATAGCTGTGGCTGGTTGTGGAGGGCGTCCTGCAGAGTTTGACCGCTCCTGGGTTAATCGCAGTCCTCTGAGGCTGGAAGCTGTCCCAGTCGGCACTGGCCACCAGCCACCGGGAGATCTGACTTACATCATAGCTGGGTTCAGCTGCAGGCAAACGAAAAAGAAAATGTCTGATGACTACATTTAAACCCATTGATGATGACAAAGTTTTTTATTGCCTCACATAGGGTTCGGGAAACATATTCTTGGTGCACTTTTACTTTAATATTTCTACTTTTTAACTTGCACAGCACAGAAGTTTATTTTCCTTTATAACCGGAGAAACTTATTTCACATTCCTCTTTGCAGTTTGAGTCAGTGATTCTTGGAATTGATTACGAGACAATAAAACACAGGATTACAGGCGGTGAATACATACATATATATATTTCCATAAGTTTTGTGCAGCCTCTGATTACATCAATGTACACTTTGAGATATGAGTCTGGTTTCTGTACTCCGTGAACGGCACAGCGCAGCACAGCACAAGACTGGGGGATTTTGGGGTTGTTGTTGTTGTTGTTGTTGTTGTTGTTGTTGTTGTTGTTGTTTTGTTTTTTTACAAAAAACAACCAAACCGTAACCTAGCTGTTTTGATATAATTTTCTCTTTTTCGCTGATAACTCTGCAGATCATTTAGAGACTAAAAAACTTAGTTACCTCACACTCTCAGTTATGGGTATTTACAGTGTTGGTGCTTTTATTTCACCTCTTCAGCTTATCCAAGTATTCAAAAATCGCCGGTACTACACTTTCACCCCCACTGCTTCCCCTTTTCATACAGAAAGAAATGCGGAAAGAATATCTGAATGTGTCCGTCGACGCCAGAGCAATGCCACTTGACAAGCTGTGGATGAAACTGATTTTTTTTTATCACCACTACCAATACTTTACCTCCAGTCTTTCCAATCCGACCAAAAATAAGCTGCCATTTCAGCACCATAAACTCATTATTTTCTGCATGCAGGCTTTTGTTTTTGATTGATTTGACGTTCGCATAATGCTGACTTTCTCCATCCCATCGGCTGACTGAAACGGCCTTTTTGTGCCACTTGACTTTCTCTCTCACACACAGCTGCATTTGTCTTGCAAATCCATCCCCGCTGCGTCGCGTTCAGGCGAGGAAAAGAGAGCAGTCGGACATCAGTGAAGTTCAAGCCAGCGAACAAGCGGAGAGGCTGTTCCATAGCAGCAGCTTTTGTCGATATCAAAACGGAGAGCTGGTGAAAAATGATGCATGCTTTTGCACCTCTGAATCCTGGCAACTGACAGAGTAAGGGATGGGGTGGAGGGTCCGGGGTATAAAAACTAAAAGAAAAAAACCTTCCCTGGAGGCTGAAAGTGCTGGAAGCGAACAAAGAATCTCGGACTAAACGGGATGAGTGTCCTCTAGCGCGCGACGGGGATCAGCAGCTCAGAATGTAGGAGATGGATGGAGACGCACACGTATAAACGGCCATGACTGAAATTAGCATATTTGTAATTTATCACTTTTTGTTGAGTTATTCGGGGATTTTTTAAGAAAAAAAATTATAATTTACGATCATTTGTCAGCTCATGTAGGCTGAGCAATTACAGCTTTTCCTCTGGACATCACACAGCCTCCAGCATCCCAACTGAATTCGAAGACTTTTAGATTTCTCCGAAAACGCAAGAAGTTGGTGCCTTCTTGTCCGTTTATAAGTTTCGATTCATCGTCGCCATGACATTTTCTTCCAAGTCAGTCCAGTCTGCTTCATTTCCATATCTTTTCAAAGGCGCTTCCTTGTGAATAGACTGTAATATTTCATGATGGGGCACGCAAAAGCTGTGCACAATGCCGCTCATATCCACTTTGCTTTCAGGAGCAACAAAGATCATAGCAAGACGTCTTTATGGCTAATTCAGTCAAAGGCGCATCTCCCGTCCTCCGGCGCGGAGGTCAGGCCGCCGTGTTCCGTCCACCAGGGGGGTTTTCAGAGGCCAGAGACGGCCAGCTGGCTCCATCACGCGCGCGCGCGCGCACACACACACACATTTATTTATTCATTTATTTATTTATTTATTTTTTGACTGGACGACAAATGCCCATAAAACCAAACAAGATCGAGTTTTAGTGACAGCTGACATTTTGAGTGATATTTCCCCCGAGCAGGAGGTGAAATAGTGATAAGTAAATTAATGAATAAATGTCTCGTTTTCAACAAATGCGTGTATCATATTGAGATACCCACAGCTCCCATCAAAATGCGCTTTTACGCTGGTTTTGAAAAAAAAAATTAACACGTGCTTTGCTTCAGATTAGACACGTGAGTTTGTAGAACACAAAAATTCAAGCAAAAGGTCACTTTAAAAACTCTTTTCCTAAAATGTGTACATTGTGTCTCTTCGGTTGGTGACTGCATTCCAAGTACGTTGTGTGATGCATCGTCTTACGAAAGACACCTGAAATCACGCCGAGGTCAATATCAGCTGCCTCCACCAGGCGGATCGCTACGTTTATTATTCAGATACTTCTCGTAAATATTTTCATGGACTCACATGAGCATTGTCCTTTTCGGCTGAGCAGTAAACGCACCATTGCGCAGTAAAACCAAACAGCAAAGGTACCCTTTTACGCACGAACCCGACGAAACCAACTGCAGGGTTAATACCTAAAGTGTGAGTTAAACGGGACGTTCGCAAGGAGGTTTTTGGATTCGAGTTTATTTAGTTACAGCTTCTAACTGGAATTGGCGGCTCATTGTACAGCGCCATCTAATGCACTACTCTGACAAATACAGTTTATCACAGGCGGCTGCTAAAGTGCCATTTCTGTGTGACTCGTCTTATTTGACTCTAGCGCTGTAAGACAGTTGAAATTACTCCGCTCGTTTCAGCTCCAGTCTCCGCGTGTACTGTTAGTAATATTCATGCGCCAAAATAACACTTCGACCCCTTTAAATTCTCCACTCTGCGGTCAAAAATGGAAAATAATTTTTCTTAAATGTACACCAGGCGCCGCCACAAAGAAATACAGTCCAGAGGTAATAATTTATCCACTCGGTCTTCTGTATTTGCCACCCTGCTTTCTCAATTGGGAAAGCTGTTCGTGCGCCCCGGAGCCACTTGTTGCCAGCGCATAAAGTTAGAGCTTTTGAGAAGTTAAATATCCAGGAAGGAACACAAGTTAGTATCTCAAGGGCTTTACGGGGACAAAAGACCAGCGCCTTAGCACCATATGCTTAATGGCTACAGCCGTCTAGCCTTTATTAAAGGCAAAAAGTGGTCCTTTAAAAGTTGGAAAGGCTCCTTTATTTGAGTTAGATGGAGCACTTGCGCACAAAACCAGAAGCGCGCATTGCCATTGACTCGGCCCCTTTCTCTTTCTTTCAGGACTCTGAAGCGGCCACCGTCATCGCCCGTTTCACTCCAACATAAGCTTTTCATCACCAGGCTTTGTTCTCGGTGAAAGTAATGCTGCGAATCAAAGACATGACAATATTTTCCATCAGCTTGGAGACCCTGGACAAGAGCCCTCGAGCTCTGGCAAAAATCAGGGCCGGTTATTCATCCTGTCATTCCGCACCTGTGGTCCTGCATTCAAAGTATACAAACCTGTCCCTATTAACATTAATTATTCACAAACAACACAAAGGCTGAAATAGAGCAGGTTGAAGTCTGTTTATGGCTCCTAGATGTTTTATTCCTCTGAAGATGTGCCCAAAGCTTTTTTCTTCCCCTCTCTTGCAACCAAGTGTCCGTCTCTCTTTCAGTCTTGAGTAGCCCTACAGTTTGGATTTTACAATCGCAGCATCTGCTTAATCTCGGGGGATGAAAATATGACACAAAACATAGCTAATCGAGGATTTGTTACATCCCGGTAATGAGTGATCGAAGCGAGAAACAATGGTGCGGGACTATGACAGCCGCATGATTCAGGCCCACTTGGTTTACTCTCTTGTGGGGAAAGCACCAGGTGATGGTAAGAAAATCGTCGGACGAGTAGAGAACGCAGCTCTTTTCTCTCCATAGAAAAAATAGAAGACATAAATTTAATTGGCTTATCAAGGCGCGGCGACCAGGCCTCGCTGTTAATTGACTGCGGGTGCACAAAACAAACGCAGGGATGTGTTTGGCTCGTCCGGCCCGCGCTGCGCTTTTAGCCCAGTGTCACGTCATTGAACTTGTGCTTTATTATTGCAAAACGTCATGCTTTACAGTGGCCATATTGTATCGTGGACAAAGGGCGATGGAACATTAAAGACGTGGAAAACGGTGCCAACGCCGTCTCGAACAGTGCAAGGGCCTCTCTTTTTGCTTGTTTTAAAGCAGCTGCTGTTCAGGGACTAGCAAGGAGGAAATCAAAAGAGACAAAGTTTCAGCTACCAGGTGCATCCTCGGAGAAAACGGCGCAGACAAGTCTCTGCCAGCGTGACAAAGAAAGCCTCATAAAAGATGCCATTTAGACCGAAAGGTCACGTCTGAAAAGAAGAAGCACCGGAGAACGATCTCAGCTACCTTCCCTCATCTCCGCATTCAGAGCCGAGCCAGCACACATCCACTGAGCACCTTTGACTTACCTTGCGCGCTGATCGGCCACCTTGGCGAATCTATACCAGTGGAAAAGCTCCACAGGAGGCACTCTGATGCCATGCTGAAAGCACAAAAGCTCATAATCCGGTGTATTAGAATGAGTCCTGGGGCTTCATTCCCCGAGCGAGATAATCTGCAGATCAAGCCGATCTGTGGTTCTTCTTTGGCGCTCACATGCGGGTTCAAACCGGATGTGAAAAAAATACAGCGTATTGGACCCATTACTCTGTGTCGGTCGATGCTGGTAAACTAAAGCTCCGCACTGGTGTCTTTTTAAAACAGCGCCATAAACTGGCAGCAGACTTCTTTATTAATTGTTAATTCACTTTCAACCGTCGGTGCCATGAAATAAATATTCAAAGTCACCCGTGCGTAACAGTGCAAGTGTCCGATGCATGAAGCCATTGCATGATCTTAGCAGACGCAAAGCCAGGAGGATAACGGCTCACTCATAAATGTCCTGGCGAAAACTGCTAACAGTGCTCTGTAGCATTGTGCCATCTATTACAGCAGAGACTGTGTTCATTAGAATTACCCTGCAAACCTTCAACAATCCACTTACAGATGCAAAGAAAACGAGCTATCAAATCATAACTAAAAGTATGAGTTAGCGTACAATAGAAATATGGATCTGTTGTTTATGGCGACCTATCTCAGCAGTGATGAACATGTTCAAAAGTTTTAGTGAACCGTCTTTGCAGCTTTATGGCTTTCGTCTCAGAAAATCAGATTTTTGTGACTGATTTAAATGTTGGAACTCTGGAAAGCATCTGGTTATTTTCTGAATGCTGTGCTATTCTTAGAAATCAGTTTGTCAGAGAGCTCGCTTCTACCTCGGACGACTCGCACTCGTTTGTACTGCAGCAGGATGTAAGAGCGCGCCGCGTGCCTGCGCTCAGTCTGCAGATCCTTTCTCAACCAAATCGCTATCTGTGGCTCAGAAATTTCAGGCCTGCGCAGAACTAAAGGAAATCAAACTTTCCGCGCCAAGCCTGTAGTCGGAATGACAAGATAGCCGGGAGGATTTAAGCCTGGCCGCGACCGCACCAAACGACGCTGAGACGCGCTTTGCGTTGCGACACTAAAAAGCGCCAGTGCGACACTACAACGTCTGAACGGACCTGCAGCTCTTGCCAATGAGGTGAAGTTGCATTAACTCTCTAACATTTGACTTTCTAATGGCTGCAGCAGGATTACATGCTGCTGTCGGAGGCACAGAGAAAGTGGAAAATCGGCTAAACAGAGGCTGAGAGAAACAAAGTAACTGTCATTAAAAGAGGAAAAACGAAGGAAAGACGAGTTGTGCAGCTGAAGAAGAAACAAGCATACCTGCTCTGCTGCAGGTGCAGCGGGTCCTCCTCAGCCTGTGTGCGGCAGCTTTTAGCCACTCATGCTTCATATATACGCCAGCGTGTCGGCAGAGGGGGCGGCCGCAGAGAAGGCCGTGGGGACACATGTTCCTGGGATGCCGCTACCACGGGAAAATTTGTCCCGACAGCACCTGGCAGCACAGAGAGTATTCACTGCTTTCCCACCATACTGTTGCACGCCCGCGTGCGCTTTAAACACCTTCAGCTGTCTGTGGGTGTACAGTGCGCCTCATTAGCATTCATTTGCATATTTATGTCACAGCATTAGAGCGCTTTCTTCTTTCATTCACTCAATCACACTTTCAGGTCAAAGCGCGTCAGCTTCCAGCGGCCACTGCGCAATTCCACGGCAAGGAGGATGCTCCCCTCACCCATTCATCGACTAACACGCATGTGTGTATTTTACAGATGTGTTATTGTTATCTGAGAGTTCCGAATTCACGGTGATTTTTAAAATCTGACGATAAAAAGTTTGGGCAAACAAGCAATAAAACTGCGACTGGTTGGATTGTTAACTGGTTCAAGAACGGACACATTTGTGCTGCTCTCTACAAAACACATCGTTAGTGTGATAATCCAAAGGCACAGCTCAAAGAGCTCACACTTATGCGCAGCAAACCGTTTTCAGTAAGACTGGCGCTAAACATTTACATTCAATAGTTTCATCTTCTGTGAACACAGAAATGTTTAACGCACACAGCAATAATAATAATAATAATAATAATAATAATAATAATAATAATAATAATAATAATAGTCTTCTTATCAGTTGGTTCTTTTATTTGAAGAGAGCATATAAATAGAAATCATTGTGGACCGATATAAAAATACATTTTGTTTTACAGTACATTTAAATTAAAACATATATTATCACCTGTGAAACAAAATAAATACATGATTGCCAGCTGCTTGAATTACAAAAATAAAATTATCAACATGATAAAACTATGTACAGCACTGAGGCCAGTATGTAAAACTGTAAAATCAGCTCACATGCTGCTCCTTTTCACATTAACAGACAATAGCGTGATACACTTTACAGTCGTCACATTTCCATGGCGCAAGGCTTGTGCTGCTGTTCAGGCCACCAGGTTGAAGGGGGGCTCGTTTTCGATGTCTGTGAGGCCCGGTTTACTGTGCAGTTTTCGGGGGTCCTCCGGTGTCCAGACTTTTGCTGTACGGATGATGTTCTGCTCCCGGAGCTGCTTTTCATCCGACCAAGACAGCGAGTGACCGGCCAGCGGAGGCAGGCCGTAGTCGGGGTCGCTTGGCGAGGGGGACCCTGGAGGGGGAAAAACAAAAATTAATAAAATTTTCATAATTGTTTATTTTAATTTCCGCACCACTTTTTTGGCTTTGTTTTATTTTGCTTTTTTCGCACCATGACACCATAAATCTGACTCTGACGATTGTCTGATTCAAATTAGATGTGCCCACAAGTCTCTTATTACGCATAAAGTCAGGCTTGGTTCCATTACGACCACGGTAAAAACAAAGGCGCACTCACTTGTTCCTCTGTGGCAGATGATTACTTTCTTGGGCTGCGCGTGCATGTCGCTGCTGGAGTTTCTAATAGGAAGGTCAGACTGCACGAGCTCAGCCAGGAAGTTGATGTAGCCGATGGCCAGCCGCAGAGTGTCCACTTTAGAGAGTCTCTTCTCGTAGGGCAGAGTTGGGATGTGGGAGCGTAGGCCCTCGAACGCGTCATTGATGGACTGCATCCTCCGCCGCTCCCTGACGTTGGCCGCCTGCCTCAGCTGCTGCATCTCCATCTCAGACCTCATCCGCCTCCTGCGCTTCAGCAACGGCCCGCCGTGATGGCCCATCCGAGGAGACAGCTCCGGCGTGCTGTCTGCGCAGCCGTAGGAGAAGACGGAGGACGAAGAGGAGAAGGACAGGTTGCCGATGTCGTAGTCTCCATCGTGAGGCGGTGCTCTGCCGCTGCCGTCTTTGCTGTAATAGTCTTGAAAATTACCCGAGAGGAAGTCCACTTCGTCATCCAGAAAGTCATCCGTCTCCAAGTGTCCATCTCGAGAGGACTGGTCGGTGAAAAACTCGTCATCGTCGAAATAAGGAGGGGAGGAGAAAGAGTCGAGTCCAGAGAAAGGGTCCAGCACCCCATCCATGTTTGTTTTCTTCCTGCTGTTACTGCGGAAACAATCACACCCGTCTTTCCTTTGACACTGTGCTCGCGCTCTGCACTAGCTGAACTTTTAGCTGAAGAACAGGCACGCGAGGGTTCTTTATAGCGACATCCATAGTCGCGTGCCGTTTGCCAGGCGGGCCAACCAATCACAGCTCGGTCCGTGAGGCGCACCTCGAGATAGTCCCCAAACCACGCCCCTTGTCCCCGCTGTCCGAGCTTGCTCTGACGTCTTAACTGAGCTCCACCAGCTGGACCGCGCTCAACAGCCCCACGCTGTCACCTGTGCACAACAAAGAACGTTTATACAGTGCAACGAAATCTTTTTTTGGGCACATGTTCCGTGAACACTCCATTTGCTGCAACATGTTTCATAAAATGCGCAAATTGACATCTTAAACCCGCCACAATTAAGCAGTTACAGAGAGAGGTTTCTTCATTCCTTAATTTGTTTGTTCGTTGTCTAATTAAAGAATCACAATTAGCAAAAATAAAAAATAAAATAAATAAAAACAAGTATTAGAAGATGATGAGCAACAGTCGGTACAATCCAACATTCATGAGCTCCGTGACTGGTTACTGTGCAACAGGCGCGCGCTGTGGTAACGCCACGAATGACGTATTCAAAAAGATATCTAAATTATTATTATTATTATTATTATTATTATTATTATTATTATTATTATTATTATTATTATTATCCATCAATCAGTTTTTTTCCACTAACCTTATCAGGGTCGTGGGGAGGATGGGGGGTAACCCCTGTACAGGTGGCCAGTCTATTGCAAGGCTAACACAGAGAAACAAACAACCTATTGTTGTTGTTGTTGTTTTTGTTATTGTTGTTGTTGTTGTTGTTGTTGTTACAGTCACAATTTCCTTTTCTTAACAGTCAGTTTCAATTGAATGAATTTCACTTAAATTTCAATTAAAACAGACAGGCAGGCAGCGTATCACAGGCAGCACGCGACAGCGAAGATAATCATAATAATATCTTTTTTCCGTCACGCTCCATTTATGGCCCCAGCTGAAAGTCACTTTTAGTCTTCCTTTTTGGACGGAGCTGCAGGGAGACGGTCACACACGCTTGGCTTGTACTTGGTGAGCTTTTTCACAAATGGAACTCTGGCAGGTTTCAGTCGCTTTTCTATTCCCGCTCTAACAATGAGGGGAAACCGTGCGCGCGCGAGTGCGGCTGTGTCATTTATCCAACAGTAAGTGGGCAGCGCTGCCGCAGTAAATAAGTGCACCAGCAGAGCGGTCGATGCGCCACTTGTGCCAGCCAGTGCGGGTTTGACTGGGAGGACTGGTTGACAAATAAAAGCACAGTGGTGGGCCCCGGAGCGCGCGCCTCATTGACACACGCGACAAATGAGCGCACCCCGGTGTACCGAAGAAGACTGCCCGCCGGTCTGTAAATGCGCGTCTATTCACGCCATTCACTGCAAACACTCACTTTGTTCTGCGGACAGAAGGGACCTTCTGCAGGCAGGCTACGTGCGCGCGCACTGCGTGTGTGGACATCGGCGGAGAGATGGAAAGCCGCGGCCGTGGGAAGAAGGCCACTTGCGTCCTCATCGCCTTCAATGCAACACGTCGCGTTGTAAATGAGACTGTGTTGCTGTCTGCGTGATGAAGCTGTGGGCCCGACACTTCCGCACGCGCATCCTCTAAAGTCGTCTGCAGGACGCGCGCGCTCGCTTCTGGACTAAACGTGGGCCTGCTGAGCCGAAAGCCGCACAGCTCCTTTACGCGAAGTCTGTTTGTGAAAATGTGTGAACAAACGAAGACCTGCAACCAGGCATTCCGGCCGTTCTCTAAGCACAACTTTCATCTTTCTTCATTTAGCTGGATCCTGTCTGGAAATCCACGTGACGAGCGTGGATTGACTGCAGTTAGATATGAAATCGAAACGAAATTTCTACTTTGTGCTTTAAGGCTGTTGACGTTTGCGAGTTTCGGCTTCTGGAATTTGCTTGTGTCTCGCTAGCAAAGAAAAAACAGTCCTCCCTCTCGGACACCCCACGATTACCACTTTGTCAGTAAGACAACAGTGCCTGTGTGTTTGCACTGACATACTACAAAAGCGTGTGTGTGCGTGTGTGTTTGTGTGTGTGTGTGTGTCACCCCTCCCATTGCTGAAAACCAAATGATGAACCGTGCAGGTTTTTAACGCGCCGTGACCGCGCGCTCCACGCAACGTCATTGATAAACGCAGAGTGGCTCTGAACGGGCCGACCTGCGCGAGCGCAGCAAGTGTTCAAGTTCCCATGCGGTCCCTCGGTCTGCAGCATGCAGCAGACTGGACGGTGCATTAAAAACCGGCCACACCGATCACGATGTGCACGCGAGGAGTAGTGGGTGTCCAAAAAAAAAACAAACAAAAAAAAAAACGCGCACCTGCTCGTGACGTAAACCTAACAGAATCTAAAATAGAAACCAAATTAAATAAATGACTCGCCTGCTTTTCTAGCGTTTACATCTGATTATTATGAGTCAAACTTCTTTATTATTATTTAAACGTCCTTTAAGTCAGCTTAAATAAAAACAGCATTAAAAACAATTCAACTCAATTCTAGCCTTAAAAATATGAAAAATGAATAAACGGTTAACTCTATTTAACCGG
>NW_024582948.1:112285-160202 GCF_018398535.1 Haplochromis burtoni
GTTGTTGTTTTCTAATTTTATTTTCTAACACTTTTAAGTTTCCAAGACAGACACAATTTAGGACATGACAAGAAATCATTCTTTATTAAGAGGAATCACTTTCAGCTGGATCCATTTATACATCACATGATTTCATCCATTCTGTGAGTATCAGCTGTCAGGAAATAATTTCAATCATTGTTACATTAAAAAAATGACAATCTTAAAATAATTTTGTTTTAAGTAATAAAAAAATTGCAATTATAATTTTAATAATTTTTTAAGTTAAGTTATATCAGGCCTAATCAAACTCATCCTCTGAGTCTCTTGTCAAATGTACATGTGTTGCCCTAGTCTTGGTGCCGCAGTGCCAATGAGCAGCGTTCTGAAGGTGAAAAAGAAATCCAGAAAGTGAGCTGTGGCAGATGAATGTGTGGAGCTAATCCTGCCGCACAATGATTCAGTGCTTAATCCTTGTAATCTCTTCCTACAGGGGATTATCCATCTGGATGACTAAAGCAAATTAATGGGATTTACTGAGCAGTAATTTAACAACTTGATCAGTATCTTCAACCATCAGTAACCTTTGCTTTAGTACCCACTTGAAGGCAACTGCTTTCATCTCTCCCTGGCTTAGTCGATTTGGAAATCTATTTTGTTTGGAGTTATTACCTCATCAAAATCATTTGTTGCAAATATAAAACTCAATTAGCTTTCAGAGTATATTAATCTCAATGTGACATTTAGATGTTTTTGAAACATCATTCATGGGCGATGTCCTCTGCAACATGTTAGAGGATTTTAGTATTTTTAAAGCGGTTAAGCATTTATACAAGCTGATACTGACAGTAAGTTGTTTGGCTAAATATCTGTTTAACAGAAGATTAAAGTTTGAGTAAAATATTAACCCATGACTTGGCATTTGATCAAGAAATGCAGAGACCACAATGTGTGTGTTCTAATAAACAGAAAGTTTAAGTGAACATTGTCAGTGCACCACTTTTCAAATACAACTATACACCAATTTATAACATTTGTTTTGTATTATTGAAGATTTTTCTACTGCAAGAATTTGGACTTATAACCTTTTAAAGCAATGAGAAATGGACTGCTCCTTATAAACACATCTCATCCACACAAGCACCTGTAATATACATCTAAGTGCTTTTTTATTTATTGCTGAATGTGAGATCATCAAACAAATTTTAGCCTTCGTCAAAGATAAGCCAAGTATGCACTTTATAAATGATTTTGTTTTTTAAGAGGTAAAAAATAGTTATCCAAACATCTAATTGTGTGTGGAAAAAGTCATTGCCATAAAGACAAAAGTGTGACGAATATGTGAAAAGAAAGAAAAAATATTGTAAGGAAGAGGGCAAATACTTTTTCAGCACTGAGCACTGTGTGGCGTGGATCTAGAAGAACCTTTGCTTCATTCGTCTTTGAAAAATAAATTCAATTTCAGTTGAGATGTACTTATTTGTTCATGCAGTCCTTCTCACACAGGTGAAATCAGCAAGAAACCTGTAGCTATTACAAGTACGAGAAGTAATTGAATCCAGAGACGAACTTACTTAAATGATAGGACAGTCAGTCAAAGGTGGAATAGGCTATACACCCCCCCCCCCCCCAACCCTGACAAGAAGAAGTGAGGATGGCTGGAATAGAAAAGTCAGATTTCATCACGCCCAATGAGATACTGTATTAATTGGCATTTATGGTAAAATCAGTTTTAAGTCATTTGACTAAACAACATCTTTCAGAGAGGACAGTGAAAAAGAAAAGCTATGTGAAGCAGCAGCATTCTTACACATCTGCAAACCAAACACATGTTACAGTCTATGATGCATCCTTATTACCGCCATTCTGTCTCTCCTTCCATCCCACAGGCTCAAGCATACATATATGTGCACAGTGATAAAAGCAGGTCACAGGGTATCAGCATGTGAGCTGCTGCATAAGCACCAAGGAGGCCTGAGAGTCTCGCCACATGTAATCAGAATGGAAGGAGTGCATGGACAGACAACTCTAAAATAATAATAACCTAACAATCAGATGATCGCCAATGAGCAGCACTTGGCAAGAGTGGGAAGGAAAATCTCCTTTTTAACAGGAAGAAACCTCCAATACAACCATTCCCAGGGAGAGACAGCCATCTGCTGCAACTGGTTGGGGGTGAGGGGAATAAGCAGACAAAGAGACAAAGGAGAGGAGGAAGGACAAAACATAAACGATGGGAGAAATTGAATGACATTAGTGGGGTATAAACACATGGGAAAGTATTTTTCCAGGCTGAATGGGGACCTGATGAGGTATTGCAGAGCCGTTTCATCTCCAGTTTATGAGTTTTAAGGCATATGTATATGAGTTACACCAAGAAGTCAAGCATCTCTGGTTTGATGTTTTCTATTTGGATGTCACAGTATTAACAAGACTTCAATGCATCTGAAGTCACGGATAAAGTGCCAGTAAAAGTCTGCAAACCCTAGAAATCTTTAAAGTCATTTTTCCCAGCTCCAGCCATTACACCACTGCCTTTATCTTGGCAGGATCTGCTCACAACTGACCTTTATCCATGATCTATCAGAGGAAAGAGACAGAACATAGAACTCATTTCTTGCCTCTTACATAATTCAAGACTGGGGGGAAGTGGACCTCATGCTCTAAAACAGACCTAAAGAAGAGGATAGCATCAAGGTACCCAAACATTCAAAAAAATTCATAAAGTACTTCTCCATCAAGGCCCTTGCAGGCATCACCAGGCTGTACAGATGGCTCGTGGATAATAGAGCCCCAGGCAGAAAGTCAATGCCACAGTCATAAAAACTGTATGGCTGAAGAGAGAGGGCTAAATCCTTGAATACTTCAGCAAGGTCAGGGACAGAGGTTAGATTAGGCAGCTCAGCAGGGGAGGACTGAGTTATAGCCAATTCTTTTGGCCACAAACTCCAACCAGATATCCTGCCCTTCAACAAGTATATGTTGGGATTGTGTGTATTCAACCAAAGGAACCCAAGGACCAGGGGAGTGTTGGGTGCATCGAACAAAAACAGACTATTTTTCCTGGGAGCCTGGTGCCATTCAAGGTGGAAACTTGCAGGGATTCTGAGAGGGGGATTAGAGAAATGCTGAGCTCTTTAACCAATGATAGATCATGTTTTGTTCTGAGTCAATAGGTTCTTGACAAGAGTGAGTGTGAGCGCTTACAATGCGTTTAGCTGAACACATAAGTTGTGCTAGGAAGATATTACTTATCTTGCCTACCAATATTCCTCCAGTTACTGGCGGGCAAAAGATCACGCCTGCCAGGTACAGGAGTAAACAAAGTGTCCTTACCACAGGATAGACACTCATCAGAGACCATCCACCTCCTCCTCGCAGTAGGTGAGCGGTGAGCCTGACCAAGCTGCATTGGTTGTTCTTCACAATCCTAAGGCTCATTTCTTCTGGGACTGGAAGAGGTGGACAGACAACGATAGCACTTAAAGAAGGAAGAGTAGATTACGATACTTTATGTGACTGATTTTAACATAAATTCTATTTCAGCTAGTTGCTGAAAAGTGGAGCTCTGGAGAGAAATGTGACAGTATAAGAGTCAGTTTGAAGCTCAGGTAGGACTGGCTGTACCAAAGGCAGCAATCTAAAGGTGACCTCTATATTTGGAACAATTTGTCTGAGTGGATACCAGTCAGTGTTTTGAATTACATCTCCAGCTTTGTTAGATTCAATCATAACTCAAATGTATCTTTATTGTTTGGGCTTTAATTTTTGGCTTTATGTTTGACTTTATCCTTTTAATGGTCTTGCTTGTAAAACCTAATAAAAGTTATTATGATTATGATTGGGATTATTATTATGCGAGTATTATTAGATCCCTTTTCTTAAACCTAACCAAGTTGCTTTTTAACTGTGATTAACGGTGCCATTTCCACTGCTGCGAATACCTTCCTAGAGCAGTACATACCTCCTTTACGGTCACTTAGATTAAACAACTTATCATGATTCAAAGTAAAACTTATTTTGGAACTTAATTGAGTAGCATGAAACAAATCTGGGGTGGCCCTGTTTGTTTTGCTTGACCAAATGACTAAACATGACATTGCTTTTGTAGTGAAAGTTCAAGTCTGTGTTTAAGTATACACTGTCTCGCTTCCAGACAATATCAAGTGCATGGCAACTTTATTAAAATCCAAAAAAGTCCTTCAGGGTGGGGTCGCGGGGGGTGGGGGTGGGGTGGGGTATTCATCTACTGTAGCTCTAATTGATTTGGGCATTAATCTGATGTTAGAGGCAGACTAATATGTCAGGAGACTGGAGAGAGAGTACAAGTCTGCCTGGAGGCTGTTGATGACGACAAGAAGGATTGGAGGAGATTAAAAAAGATTTCTGAGTGTTATTCAGAAACAACTGGGCTGAATGGTTTGTGTGTTTGTCTGTCAAAGCAGCCTTCCAGGCTCAGTCCTACTTCTAAATGCACACGTGAAGACATTAAAGATATATTAATGACATTATTTATTTATTTATTTATTGAGAAAATTGCAGGTTTCCAGGGTAATTTCCCAGGAACACCACATGTTTAAAAACTGTACCATTAAATGCACACATTGCATTTAATGTAAATACCATACAGAAGGCAAAAGCATCATTTTTCTTTAAATCAGTGCTTTAAATGCAGAGAAATGCAAACGATGCATATCTGATTAACTTGATATAACTAATTGTTACAATACATGGATGTCATATTCTTTAATATCTAAACAAATAGATACATTTCGATATCTGCAACATTTAGTGCAGCCTGCACTTTGTACAAATACAGAGCTCAACATATGCGTTTGTATTCTATCATTTCTGTAACCCATGTACTCCCAATGGACACGAGGTGTAGTGTTTGCTGTGTTGTGCTAATCCCTCTGGAGGACAGTCAGGGTAACGCTGCAGCAGAGCAGAGTTACTTAACACTCAGTGGACTACTGCCATCATGTGGTTACTGGGGAAAACGCAATTCCAGTATGCAGGCTGATGGCTGCATTTTCTCTCCCTTGTCTCACCAAATATGTAGTGATGCCCATCAGTGTGACAGTGTGTAGCAATAACATCTCCTATGTTCATGTAAATCTGCAACCAGAAAGTCAGATTATTTTGAAACATGCATAAATGCAGGAAGTAGTTTAAAATTAAAAAATGATCAGGATTGTATGGTATGACGTTTTTTTTCCAGCAGTCAGTGTTCATTTGTTAGAAATATGGCTCTGCTTAGAATCTCAGGGCACCTGGGTGTACATGCCACACGGAGGACTGACCAGCACTGTGACAGTGGTACAGCGAGGCGCATAGCAACAGGAACTAAGTCAAGTCAGATTATTTTTTGGAACATAGAAGAACTTTCTCAATTTAGACATTAATATCAAAACACAAACAGGAATATCAAAAATGAGCATGCCAGGAGAAAATGGACAGATGAAGCTGAATATGCATCACAGATGAATATTAATCCAACACATGACATCTCTGGTTTCAAATTACTCCTGAACAATAAAGGGTTGAACAACCAAAACTGGTTCACAGGTATAGGCATTAGGACATGTTGCCTAGCAACATCCTACTAACACCTAAAATGAGCTATTTGTACTTTGCACTTACAATACCTTATAGTTTGTTTTATCATTTTCACTGATGGTGTACAAACCCTGCTTCCAGGTCCAAGCTCTTACTGCATTCATTAATGTGTTGTAATGCGTGATCTGTGGTACCAAACACACACACGCAGACAACCACACACACTGCTACTGCTATTAATTGTGGTTTAACATGTCAAGGACAACACGTAAAGAAAATTCTGCATCAAGCCTTCCCATATGGAAGAGAAATAGTAAAAACTTATATGTGATCATGAAAGTGGCCACTTTCTCATTACTTTCATACATTGTTTTAGGAAGTATCCAAAACATACAAGTTTCATTATATAATTTTTCAAGGGATCTTATATCTGTTTTCACTCTTATATGCTTTTCATACAAGTTTCACACAAGACAGATACAAACTTTATAAGATTTATATAGATCTTTTCCATATGGGTTGAAATCATAGCTTTCCTAATTTTGTTCAGGCAGGACCAACAACTTGGTGGCGCGGTGGTTTGCACTGTTACCTCACACTCAGAAAAGTCTGGGTTCAAATCCACAATGCAGCTAGTTTATAGTAGGTTCTCTCTGGGTATTGTGGTTTCCTTCCACAGTTAAAAGTCATACAGTTGTTAGAGTTAGGTTCATCTGTGATTCAAAACTGCCCATAAGTGTGAATGCAAGTTAAATGGTTGTTTGTCTCTCGGTGATAGACCCGCAACCTGTCCAGGGTGTACCCTGTCTCTTATCACATCTGGCACAGGCCCCCCAACCCCGATAAAGATAAGAGGATGGATGGAGCAGAAGTTTTTGTAAATCCATTAACCTTTTATGCTGACCAGACTCTAGACTTTGTTGAACGTTATGCAATATGAAGATAACATGTAATGTTTAAGTGACCAAGTAGTATTGGGGTAAAAGTTACTGAATAGTGTTGGAATAAAATGAAAAGAAATTGTGAAGGACTAAAATATTCCAAGAGCTCAAATTACTTCATTAGTCATGTTTTATCAACAAAAATGCACAGGTTTATTAAATCGTTTAAGTTGCTGCAAAAGCAAAACATCTGTGTGCGACTAATGTCCACTATCGAATTAAGTAAATCCAACATGTTTTTTTAGTGCAGGAAATTGGGAATGGCTCCCTGGTTAAAAAATCTATTGAACCTACTCTGAGCTAATGTTGACTTTGTTCTGATCTTTGTGAGGCAAAGGATTGAGCACAACCTAATCTGAAGACGCACTTATCCCTGTGTCCCTTGCTGACAATAATAGTCCAACAGGAAAGCAGCATCCCTTGGAAATCCAGTCCCCCAGGAAAACAATGGAAAGCCAAATCCTCTTGAATCTATAAGGTAACACGGCAAAAACCAGGAGAAAAAAACCAACAAAATTACAAAGACAATATTTGCAAATTCACAGTTTGGGCAGTGGTTGATCTTCTCAACTGCTCATCTCACAGAAGACATCCCCCCCCCCTCCCTTTTTTTCTGTCTTCCGAGATAACATCTGGCCTCATAACTCCTGTGATATCAAATCAATGTTGTTTACATTTAGTCACCTGATGTCCAGCCACACCTTACCATCCTCTCTCTATCTACTCGACTTTTCCACAAACATGATTTAAAATGAAAGTTAAACTTCACTACTTCACTTCATTACATTTTCTTCTTTTTTATGTTGTACTTTGTTATGACCTAATCATTCAACCACATATGAAGGTACTTCACTTTGTGCATCATTCAGTTTATGCATTGTCACCTTTAGATTTATCAATAGGTCAAGTGTCACATGAACAAAGGCCAGACTCTCAGTGAGACAATCGTTAATATATTTTCTTATTCCTTATATTGATTAAACTCCACCTGATTATATTTAAGAAATTAAGCATGACCAACTATCAGCAAAATCACATGTTGATTATAATTCTGTGTCTAACAAGTACAAAACACAGTTTCTCTCATTCACAATCATGTACAATGATGGGTTGGTGATACATTTCTTATCTTTCCACCTCTCTTGGCAAATGCTTTGGATCTTGTTTCATTTATTACAACAAAGCCTTAAAAGCAAACAGTGGTCATTGGCAACCTCTCTGGCTTTTTATTGACACATCTGCAGTGCATCTTTAAGTTCAGTTTTTCAAACCTTACAATATAACTACAGGTCATTGGCTCAGGGTTCACCAGACACCAAATACATGAATGGTTCAGGAAAAACTCACCATCGGGCTAGCAACGACTTCAGTGGGTAGATGAAGCTGAGGATCAGGCCATGCAAGCCATGCAGTAGCATATTAATGACTAACCTAGCGGCTTCTCTTCATTGGCTCCCTGTTAAATCCAGAATCCTATTTTCCACCCCCATCAAAATCACTCGAATCAGCAGAGTTCAAACATCATAACAAAGAGTGTCGATGAGGTGATGAAAACTCAGCTCCCAGTTTCAGTTCAGGAGACAGACATCCGTTAGGCTGAAAATGTTCCTTTTTGACAGAGCGTATAGTTGGGGCTGGATTGGATGACCTTGAATTGTCCCTTAGTTATGCTGCAAAAGGCGTAGACTGCTGATGATGCATTCAGTGTCTCTTCTTCACTCACCCTTTTTATTCATTATCAAAATCGAAGTCAGCTTTATTGTCAAAGACCATATGTGCAGTCATACACAGGAACTGGAAACTGCAATGCTCCCATGGCCCTCAGTGTACACTAAGACAATATAAAGATAAACAGATAAAAATAAAATAAATCAGGAGATCAGGAGAGATCTTCTGAGATGTGCACACACAGGAAGTTGGTGCGGCTTGCCCTCTCCACAGCAGCACCATTGATGGTTAGTGGAGCATACATGGTGTGAGCTCTCCTGAAGTCTATGATGATCTCCTTAGTCTTCTCCACATACAGGTTGTTGTTGCTGCACCACTCCGCCTGGCTTCGCTCCTGTAGTAGGTCTCATCGTTGTTGCTGATGTGACCTACCACAGTTGTGTTGTCTGCAAATTAGATGAAGAGGTTGGAGCTGTGTGATGGTGTGCAGTCGTGGGTCAGCAGGGTGAAGAGAGGTGGCCTCAACACACATCCTTGTATTCAGTGCTCTTGTGCTGGAGGTGTTGCTGCTGACCCGTACTGCCTGCTGTCTTCCTGTCAGGAAAACCAGCAGCCAGCGAGGTGCTGATCCCCAGCAGATCCAGTTTATGTCTGAGTTGCTGGAGAATGATCATGTTGAACGGTGAGCTGAAGTCTATGAACAGCATTCTAAGGTATGAGCCTCTAGTGTCCAGATGAGGCTGAGTGAAGGGCAGTTGAAATGTCATCATTGGTCGAGCGGTTTGACCGGTATGCAAACTGAAGTGGATCCAGGTTGGGGGCAAGAGATGTTTTGATTTGATGCATGGCTAACCATTCAAAGCCCTTCGTAATGATGGAGGTGAGTGTGACCGGACGTTAGTCAAGAAAGCAGGGGGGAGATGACTTCTTCGGTACAGGAATGATGGTGGAGGCTTTGAGGCATGTGGGGACAACAGTCTGGCTCAGTGATGTATTAAAGATGTCCGTGAAGACATCTGTGAGTTCCGCAGCACAGTCCCTCGGTGCTCATCCAGGGATGTTATCAGGACCTGGGGCTTTGTATGTATTGATCCTGGCAAGGGATCTCCACACACCGTCTGGGGATAGTGTCACCACCCGGTCATTATGGGGAGTCTTCAAAGCGAGTGAAGAATTTGTTTAGCTCATCCGGTAAAGAGGTGGAACTGACAGCGGTCTGCAGTGTGCGCTTGTAGTCTGTGATGGTTCGTATTCCTTGCCACAGCCTCAGAGTATCTCTGCTGTCACTAAAGCTTTGAGAAATCCTCCTGGAGTACTGACAAGAAAAAGACACTATACCACACTGCATACAGTCATTATTTATTATTAATCTCTGGATCTCTTCTACAGAATGTCTTTTTCCCGTCTTCACCTCATCCAGTTATGGCAGATGGCCCCGCCCCTACCTGAGCCTGGTTCTGCCGGAGGCATCTTCCTGTTAAAAGCGAGTTTTTCCTTCCTACCGTTGCCAATGTGCTTGCTCAAAAGGGGTCACGTAACTGTTGGTGCTTTGTCTATTGTGTGGGGTCTTTTCCTTAGAATATAAAGTGCCTTGAGGCAACTCTGTTGTTGTGATTTGGCACTGTATGAATAAAATTCAATTGAACTGAACAAAATTAAGTTGTATTCACTGTGTGTGTAAATTAAGTCTTATGTCTTCGCTAATAAAGCAGGCTGGATCACCTGTGGAGATACTTTACTAATAAAGCTCACTGGGCTTGATTTTCCAGTCCTCTGATGTCTACGAAAGATATCAACACAACCATGATGATGATTTGTTGTAAATAGAGATCAGTCATGGAAGAGTCAATAGTTATTTTATTATGGGCTGATCAATAGTTATGGACATATAATCATCTCTCTACAATACAACATAAGATCATAAGAGCATGACAGACCACTTCAACAGAATTTCATATTTTAGAAAATCAATAAATAAGATCATAAATAAACCAAATACATGTTTTCAACTTAGATATAGATTCGTAAGTACTAATATTGTGTCTGCATGCGTTATGAAACACCCTTATCATCTTCTGTACAAACACCAGAAATCGGTTGCAGGGATAAGTAGAGAGTTAATTTACAGAATGACCCAATGAGGCTACCAGACCGTACAGAGGGAAGGCCCAACATAGAAAACAAGAGACTCAGGAAGCACTTTATAGAGACCTTGCATCCAATGTATCTTCGACATGGTTTTATATATATACAAATGATACACATCCAAATTTTGAATGCGCGCACACACACACACACACACACACACACACACACACACACACACACACACACACACAGACTGTGATTAACAGATCAACATGTCTGGGAGACCCTGATTTTAAAAATGACCTGTTCTTTCCCGTTCCTTCCTGAGGAAAAACGCAGAGAATCAGGGAGCTCAAATCCGCCACTGGTTGGAGTTGCAGAGATGTTCAGCATCAGTATATCTAAAGTTGAATGAATGTCCAGAACTGCTAATATTAAAAAACTAAAAAGATACATAAAACAGAAATTGCTAAATCTTTATTTCTTTTCCCATTTAATTCTATATTCTGCTACTTGGCCACACTGTATAGAGAAAAAAATTCAGTGACGATCAACTCTTTAAACTCTTTTAAAAATAAAGGTATTTTCAATTTCTTTAGTAAAATTCAACTAAATATTTACAGAATAGGAGTCATCAGTCCTATTTGATTCTAATCTGACTTTTCAGGTCACTCGGTCCTGCTTCTACCACCTGAGGAATATCACTTTCTTTACATTTATGATTCATGCGTTTATTTCATTCTTTTAACAAACCAGAATTATTATATCTGAGGGTTTTTCTAATTAACGTTTATTTCATTCTAACTTAGTTTCCAGTTTGTCTTAATTGCTTGAAAATATTTGGGTTTATTGTTTCTATTTGTCTGGGTCTTAATTTTAGTCTTCCTAATTATTATTGTATGCCAGGCACATATCAGAAACACGATTTTAGAAAATCAAAATAGGTGTTACAATAAAAACACAGAGAATTTTTAAAGTGGTGACTCACTCTTATAGAGTCTTAGCAAACACATCCATCAAAGTCTCATCAGGCAAGCTGTGATATCATTTGACCAAACTAACAAATATTAATACTTCTTCTGTATTATTTATTCCATTTTAGTTCATTCATTTTTTGCAGATCTATTTTCAGTTTTTAGTACGTTAAATATAAAACCTTTTACCAGATATCAACCACAAATCAATAAATAGATTCTAAACTGTTCAGAATGTCTGGCTCCACAATGCATTTTGGAACTGCTGTTCATACAAACCAGAGTGCAGCGAGCGCTCCTCACCAGCAACCAGGGAGCTGCTCCCACTTCACGCTTAAAGACAATTTGCTGCACTCCTCAGTTGTAGAATGACCTGCCTGAGCAACTCCAGCACGCTTTCTTTCCTGTTAGAGAATCATTAAAATCATTGGATCTTCTTGTGAATTTTAATATATAGCTTTGACCTGCTAATTTGCACTGCTCTCGAGTGGTTGTCATTATTGAAATGAACTTGTACTGCCAGTGAGTTAGTGCAATGTTAGCAAATCAGAACATTCTCCTCTTGTTTGTCATGTCTGTTTGTCACAGATACAAAAAAACAGAGATATTTTCTTTACATTTTCTCTGGCAGCCCTGATCTTCCACAGCTCTTTAACAGTTTTGTTTTTATCACTTTTAATAATCTTAGTTTAGTTTTTATTTAGCAGTCATTTCTGCATGTCCAACCAACACTTTAATTTGAGAAACGTGCAAATTTTAATACAGGACATTAAAAATGTATGTCTCCCTGCTTCCTGCTCACATTTGTGTCATGTTGTCCGCACTCAACACGTCTCCCCAAACTCACAGACAGTAAGCTTGCTACTGGAATACAAAAGAAATGATTCTGTAAATGCAAAAACCAAAAATCCAAAGCATATTCAATCTGCAGTGGTATGGCCCTTTCCTCTTGATAAGAAAGGTGTTTTACGCTGAATATGGCTCACTGTCATTATCATTAAAACACAGAGGTAATCAAATCCTGTACAAAATTACGTTCCTTCACCACACACGCTAACACACACACCTCATCATTACAAAAGAAGAAAATAATACAGAATACTTTCATTAACAACACTTCATCATTATTATCTTAGAATCATCTGCAGAATTCTCTGAATCCTACTGATGATTTCCAGATTGTTGAAGAAATGAATGGCAGTTTGTTAATAGATACATGTTGGTATACATAGCAGTTGTAGTAGTATAAATGTCATTATCACAGTTTAACAACATGAAGTGGCTCAGAGAGAATCAGCTTGGCCCTAAACATTTTCCTTTGTCACTGATGAAGCAGCTTCTTAGCCAAGAAGTCAAATCTAAGACCCAGATGAATTTGGAATGTCTTCTCATTTTAGTACCCAGGTCAAAATGTCTCATTATGTGTAAGCAGTAACAGGCAGCAACTTCACGTCAGTACTGAGTTATTTCTGTTGAAGGAGAAGTCTGCAAAAATGTGATCAGCCCAAACATACTGAACTTAATAAGCTTCAATCTGGTTTTTCTGGGTACTCCAAGACTTTGGCACACTGACATATTTTAATTCCAAAGAGACAAAATCAGAATCAAAGCAACGTGGATTCAAACCTTTACCCATTAGTATCAGACAGTGTCTCTTTGTTAACACCACCAAACGATGTGTTTTTAACGAGCCCAAACTACGATAAACCTGATGACATCATCAGGGTTATGATGCATTTCACCAAACTTTAAGAAAAGTATTCATAAGGTGCAATTACACACAAAGTCTCTGTAATCAGGCAAACTGAAATGCATTTGGCAAAACCCATTAGATGGAATTCAACCGCTGACTGTGAATTCTCTCCCGAAGCTTCCAGACGTAGAAGACAAATTTATTGAGCGCAGCTGGAACCATCTGTTTCAAATATCTGATGTAAAGATTGCAAATTTTAAAAAGGGCATAGAGGGCTTCATGATAAGGTGTGAAAATATGTTTCTTTCTCTTGATTCCAACTATTGTCTGTACTTTTCCTCATCCTGTTGGCTAACAAGGGCTAATATTTGAGTTGCTAATGCAGCTGAATTCACAAGTACTTTCACTTTGCATATGGTGCGAATGCCCCATTGAACTCACCAAAAGGTGAGCAAACAGCTTTTCATGAATGAAGTAGCTGCTAGCTGCTTCTGAGAGTTTCATGACAGAATCAAATGGCTTACCACCTCTCTTCAACCCTCAAATTACAAACTTCTATTTTAGTTTTGCAACTATAATCCAACAAGAATATTTTACATTGTAGATTATTAACCAACCGAATCATAATTTCTGCTTCTGTCATGAATTTGTTGTGTTTTGTAGTCAGAATCACATGCAATAAAGTTTAATTTATGGCCTGGTAACACAAGCTAGAGCGTTAACATCCCACACAAGATCACTGGCTGTCAAATTTTTCTATTAGTCATACACTTGAACTTTGTTTTCACTCACTGTTTGACCAGGCACTAAACCTACTTAGCTACTTGGCTATTTTAGGAAAAGATAATAGTTGTGGTTAAATTAAAATATGTATGGCTATCACTGGATGGCTACTGAAAACTAAATTTTGAGCCCCTTCTGTCCAAAAACGTATGATACATTTTTGAACGGCTCAGGTAAGCTTATATCAATGTCATTATTAGTTTTAACCCAAATAAATTTCAGTATTTTACCTCAGTGAATGTAAACAAACGTAAAGGGTGATCAGCTGAACACTTTTAGTGCATAACTACTGTGGCTTTACTTCAGCTTCAAATCATGGCAAGGTCATCTGTTACAGTTGAGGTTAGAAGTTTGCATAAACTCCTCATGGGCATAAATGTAATGGAAATTTCGAGCTTTTCATGATCACAATTCTTTCTTTTTTCTACTGTTCTTTCTTTTCCGGAATTATTTTAGAAAACTAAAAAAAGAATTGAGTGCACAAGTTTGAATTTATTTTGATTTTTTTGTTTTCTCTAATCCAGACAGGTTCATGGTACTGATTGGAAGGGTGGTGGTTCAATCCCTGGCTACTCCAATCTCATGTCTAAGTATCCTTGGGCAGGATGCTGTCTGATGCTGTCTAATGTGTGTATGAATGTAACATAGAAATCACTTGTATGTAGACGTAGATGATGTGGTAAGTTGTATAAAGTGCTTTAAGTGTTCAAGTAGAGTAGAAAAGTGCTATATAAGAACCCGTCCACTTACATATCAACTTCTCATTAGTGATCATGTCTGACAGTGGTAGTTGTTCTTTGAAGCATAAACATTATTTTCCAGCACCTACTGGATTGATGAATAGTTAGAGCAATGGTAAAGTCTAAGGAACTCAGTGAAGATCTAAGGAGAATTATAAATTTATACAAGTTGGAAAATCTGTTAAAACTATTTCTAAACCACTACAGTTTCCAAATTATCAGTTCAAACAACTGTACATGAGTACAAGTTATTCAGATGTGTTACCACCTTCACCCTCAAATGAGAGGAAATTACTCAGGATGTTCAGGAACAACCCAGGAACCACTCAGGCTCAAGCCTGGCATGAGCTGTAAACTGCTGGAACACCAGCGTCACTGTCCATGGTAAAGTGTGTTTTAAATAGCTGGGGATCAAAGGCTACTGACCAAGAACAAAGTCTACGCTCCAAAATTGAAACCTTCAAGCTTGACTGAAATTTGCAGTTGCCCAAATGGAAAACCTTCTGGTGAACGTGGCCAGGGAGACATTAGCTGAGCAATCTGGCCACAATAACGAGAGCTACGCTTGGAGGAGTAAAGGTGATGCTTGCAGCGTTAATAACACTGTACCAGCTGTTAAGCATGGTGGTGGCAGCATCATGCTGCCAGTGGTACATTGCACAAAGTGGATGGAATAATGGAGGACAACCTCCAAACCCTTCAACTTCAACTCGAACCAACAGCTAGATGGGTGAAAAAAAGACAATGATCCCAAACACAAATCAAAACTTTTTGGAATAGATAAAGCAGGAAAACATTAAGATTCTGGAATGGTCTTCCCAAATCCCTGGACTCGAACCCTACTGTAAATGTGTGGACTAACTGACTAACTCATTTAAATGAACTTTTCCAATTCTGCCAAGAGCAGTACTCAAACATCATCAAACATTGTTTATGAGTACCAAAAGCGTCTGGTCGAGGTGCAGCTTGCTAAGGGGACATTTAACCAAATAACACGTAGGAGTACGCGTTTGAGGTTGCATGTGTAATTTTGACCCTGTGTGGATGAAAGAAAATCCAAAATAAACTCAAACTTGTTTTTTAAGTCCATTAAAGATGTATGTGGCACGGGCCACCCTGGAAAAAGAACAGTTAAAAGAAATGAGTAAAAGCCCCAAATTACTGTGATATTCATGCCCATGATGAGTGTCAGTAAACGTCTGACCACAACTGTATGTACTGTATCTCTCTCAGCACCATCAATGCACTCTGCCCAACACTGTTTCAGTACCTGGTAAAAGACAAATCACCTTGAAAGCCAACAAGGAGAAACAAACTAAAGTCAAACCAAAGAAAGGGAGGATTTGCAAACCTGTGCACAGGTGGTGATACAAACACTTTTATGACACACTGCTGCCTTTCTGACAGTATGAGCACTTAATAATTCATGTGAAGGCTTTCTGCTTACACAAGAAGCATTAAAATAAAATTCTGTTTATTTATAAGTTGGTTTTTTTGTTGTTGTTTTGGTCAGCACAGCATTGAACTGCAGAGACAGAGCAACCATGTCAGACAGGCTTGAAACAACTCAAATATGGAAAAGCTCCAGTTGTCTGAAGGCTTGTGTTAGCAGTGTCTCTGACTAGTACTGGAGCTGTTAAACTGCTACTTTGTCCACTGAAGGATGTCCAAACTATAAAATTGTATTGAAATTTGCAAAATAACAGAGATCTTCTTAAACCATTTCAGTCATTTTTACGAGGAAGGAAATACTAGTTGATAATTACGTGGAGATGGAGAGGAAGATGAACAATCGTGATCATGGCATTCTCCAGAGGGGGGAGTGATACGCTGTTTTATACGACACCAGTCTGCAGTGTTCATTCAGCCACAAGACCAAAGAAATTGCCTGTGAGCACTCATGTGTTCATTATGTATGAGTGGCATGTGAAGTATTTTCATGTCACACAAGATTATTATTACTTCTGTGTGTTTATGTAAGATTGTCCATCACTTCTGTGCAGTACTCATTTGTACAAGTTAAAAAGGCATTTAAAAGACACCTGTATGATCTGACCAAATCTGTTCAGCTGATAACCCCAAACAATTAAAAGAATGAACGTTTGGATTTCATAGCGTCACCATTTAGCAGTGCAGATTTCAGGGATCTGACCCCATGCCTTCCCGTCTCCTGTGTGGGATCTACAGAGGCTACAAAAACACAAGTAAAAAACATAAAAGGTGCTAGAATGAGTTTTTCTGTCCCTGGTTACTATTGCAATGCAACATGGCAACAAACAGCATAACCACAGTTACTTCACCCACTGGATTTTGGGCTACCCTTATGAAACCAATCACCACCTTTGTTACTTTGGAGTCAGGAGTGATCGTATTTGAGCAAGTGTCTGTGTGAGGCCTAATATGAACTACCTGATTCAGCAAGTCCTTTCAAAAGTGATAAAATTAGCTAATATACCATGATAACTTTTGGAGAAATTTATTTAAGGGATTTAATGAGAGGAGTTGACACATTTTGAACACGAGTCTAGTGGAGCTAAAGATTAGGTTGGCTGATTTCATTTTTGTGACCTGGAAAGCACAGCCACTCATTTATAGACAGTGCATGAACGTGCTATACCGCGTGGAAGAAGACCTGCTTCCTCTGTAGATATGTAAACTTGTTCAGTCAAACTCGTGTTATGGTTCAACACCTGATTATGAGATAGATCACACCTGTGAAACTCCAGTCAGGAGAGTGTTCCCTACTATACACTCACTCTGTGAAAACTGATGAATATAACCTGAAATTTTAAAACCAATTTTGGGGTGTCTGCCATGTAGCTGCTCTAAAGAATGTTTAAACATGACCGAGTTTGGACCATGTGGACCATGAGTTTGGATCCAGAGGAAGCATGGTTACATTTACAGGTAACTAAACCAGTCAGGAGACAGGTGAGCATTGGGAAAGGGCACATGTTCCATCAATGTTCCAGCTCTATTTATCCTCAGAGTGCATTGTGCATAATGAAATAATATATCCAGATGCGTCTAAACCCTTTTCCTTTGTGTGGACAACCATACATTTGTTGTGTTCTGTGTGAATGGTGTGTACTGCGTGTCAACCCTGTGTGGCTCTGGCAGTGTCCTCATAGCCTTGTCTGAGCCTCAGGGATGTAGATCTCGATGCTGTCAGCGCTCTCTGTAGCTGAGTTTTGTCGTACAGATGCTGCTCTCTTGGCGGCCATCAGGCGCTTCCTGGCCTCCTGCCGCTGTTTCTCTGAGCTTTCCAGTGAGCGGTCTCTGGCCAGAGGGGGGTGATGATGGGGGCCCTTGGGTGGCTTTTTTGGCACTGGAGGTGGGAGCCGCCTCTCCTGGGAGGGGGATGGCAGGAGGGAAGGGCAGAACATTTTCAGGAAAAAGACATACTTATTTGTGTGTGCGTGCGTGTGTGTGTGTGTGTGTGTGTGTGTGTGTGTGTGTGTGTGTGTGTGTGTGTGTGTGTGTGTGTGTGTGTGTGTGTGTGCGTGCTTGTATGCCTAGGAATGAGAATGAGTTAAGATGACTTCCATTCTGTAGAATTCTGCATGAGTCACCCACTGATTATCAGAATCTTTCCATTTTCTCTTTCAAATAAGGTTTTTTGGTTGCTGTGTAACAATCTATATGCTTGAAGACAGCTGAAGTCATACCTCTGACAGAGACAGATGTATTTGTCTGAACAAACAAGGCTTTGGCATGATTGTAAGCTAGATATGTTCAAGTGAGAAAGGGTCCTTTTGTCTGTGTGCATGCATCTTTCCTATCTATCATGTGGCAAGGACTGCTCCTGCACATATGACATTTTCTTTATTTCTTTGCAGGACTGATATAGCTCCAATTTATTCAATATTTAGATTCCACTCTATGACACCATAAATGTCCTGAAATAATTATTTTATAGCTCTGTGCTTCAGTCTTTTCTCTTCATTTTTACACTTCCTGCTGATCCCAGCTATTAAAATGTGAGTACCGTCTCATTTTAATTGCTAAAAATATGAACTGAAGGCGGGCTTGAAAACAAAACTTTCGACAATTTTGCTAAAATTATTGCTGCTCTTTAAGCTAGCTAAATTACAAAAATCATATAATTGAAATGATACAATTAATGATGGCAAAGGCAAAAAACGTTCCCTTTTTGAACGTGGTCGGGTTGTTGAACTGCATAAGCAGTGAGGTGGGACGCAGTAAGACAGTCATTTGGACTTTCTTAAATGATCCTGGTGGCTAAAAAGATGGTTTCCAGCGTTACTGGGACGACAAGCATGTCCCACCTGAGATGTTTTCTACACGCCACAGTGGACGGGGGTGCCATAATGGTCTGGGGTGCTTTTCCTTCAGTGGAGCAATGGAGTTCAGGGGTGCAGGGGCGTCAAATGGCCACTGGCTATGTCCAGATGTTGCAGAGCATTCCTCATGACTGAGGGCCCTCGTCTGTGTGGTAACAACTGGGTTTTTCAAAAGGACAGTGCCACAGTGCACAATCCCCGCTGGACAAGGGACTTCTTCCAGGAGAATAATATCACCCTGCATGTTCCCCTCATCTAAATCCAATTGAGAACAGTAGATGCCCTTCGTGCGGCCATCTTCACCACTCACTTCATGGAAAAGCTTGCATCAAGCATGCCGCAACAAATTTTCAAGTGCTCAACAATAACGGTGGAGCTACTCATTACAGAGTTCATGTTTGGAACTTTGATTTCTGTTTGGGGGGGGAGGGGGGGGCTTACAGGTTTTTTGGAGGTGTGGGCCTAACCTTTTGATCAGCTGTAAAACAGCCTGTTCCAGTTTTAGTGTTGTTTTCAATAAATTGCAGGCTCAAAAAATGTTTTGCTCCCATTTCTTCTTGTTGCATGTTGAAGCTCTACTTGGAACCTTGTTAAGATCCAACCATGCAAAACATGATTTTTGGCCATTTCTTAAGTGGTCTTAAACTTTTGATTGGGACTGTACTAACTAAATGGAAAGATATGCAAATAAAAATCTGCTATTGATTGAAGTAACAGAAGAATGAGAAGACTTGCTGTGTACATTGGAAATAAAATATTTGAATTATACTTCAATCATAAAGGGTTACCCTGAGCTTCATTTTCCCTATTTTGTAACTTCTTTTGCAAATCCTTATAAATGCACCTACTGTGAACTGGTGTGTAGCAGTTTGATGTCCTGTAAAATGTTTTAGCCACACAACAAACAAAGCAAAAAGCCACAGACAGGAAGGTGGCTGTAAGTGAAAGAAGGAAGCAAGAGCAGAGAGCAGCATGGATAGATGGATGGAAAGACAGACATGATGAATCCTAGGAGGCCCACAGGGGTCAAGGCCTTGTGCTGTTGGCATTGCTCTTATGTTGACTGATGTTTGCAAGCACCTTCACTGTCAATACACACACAAAAAAACACACACAAGAAAGAAAAAGACAACAATGAGAGCAAATTAAAAAGCCAGTTAATATTCACAATGATGCTGAACATCTGCAACATTTACAGATCCACTCACACGTATGCACAGGCAACAGTATCTGTATAACCACAGAAACCTCAGCTGTCATTCACATTAATGATAAAAGTTTTTTTCTTGTTCTTTTTTTTCAAGTGGGGAGGGGGCAAAATTGTCAGATGCTTTTGTTTTTTGTGACTTTTGTTAGGACACGACTCATCACCCTGCCAACTTTACATGGATAGAGATTTTAAGCCAAAACATGATTTTTTTTCCTGACATTTTCTCAGTTTTTGTAAACAAGGAAAATCAAAACATGATACCAGAGTGATTGCAAAAATAATTCCACACCTACACTCTTTGGTGAAAGTACAGTAATTATGCTGTTATTGTTATTTAGATAATCTCTACACAGAAAAACCCTTACACAACCTGTGAACCTTAAGGGATGTTCCAAAGTAGGTCACCATCCAAAGTAATGAGTAGACGCTCCTATTTCCCCTACTGCTGCCTTCACTGAGTCTGACACTCAAAGACTGTGTTCATTTTATTCTGCTAACAGTGAAACATTAGTGTAGGCTCACCTTACATCTGAGTTAAAGGTGTGAGTGAGACTGTCAGCATAACTTATAACTTCATAACTGGTATGAATGCAATTTGCAATTTGTACACTGGCTGTTTTATGTGTAGGTTCCAGCTTGGACTCTCTGTTGCCTTCAGAATTGCCTCAATTCTTCATGGCATAGATTCAACAAGTTGCCGGAAACATTCCTCACGATATGTGGGTCCCATTCTACCACATCCTATATTAGATTGAGATCTGGTGACTGAGAAGGCCATTTGAGAATACATTCAAATCACCTTTCGTCCACATTCCGATGCTCAGCAGGACATCTTGACCATGTCGACATGTCTACATGAACTGAGCTGCTCCTATGTGATTATCCGGTTAGATATTTGCAAGGAGTTGAAAAAGTATACCTAATAAATTGGTTGGTAAACATATATGATATAAATGGACTGGTTTCTTTTCTGACTCACGATCAAACATATTAATATGTCATACAATTAACATCAGTGGATGCACGTCAAACCTCAAACCTTTATTTTCAATATTTACACTTAGCTTAAGGTTAATTATTTTAATTAAATGCAGGTACCATGTCAAGTCTAGTGTATTGTGTATATATCAACTGAACTTGTGTAAAACTGACTTAAATAGTATTTAAATATATAAATAAATATAATAAAAGCATTATTATTATTATTATTATTATTATTATTATTATTATTATTATTATTATTATTAGTCAAAATCATGATGTGTAGCCACACATATTCGTTTTAGGAATGTTTTGAGCAGGAATCTTTGACCTCTAATGTGTCAGCATTGAATGCTTAAAAAGGTTTGAAGGAACCGACAGAGGTCATCTTTTGGCAAGTAATGCAGTGAAAGAGCTGGATCAGCAATCATGTAGCCAATGGATGATGGAAGTTGTGAGTGTACCTTTCTGTCTGGGGGATCCAAGGGCCGCCAGTTGTTGGCTCTGAGCTGGTGAAGCTCATCAAATTTGAGGCTTATGTTCTCGATTGACAACTGAAGCATATCCCAAAAACCGGCCAGATCTGAGGCTACTGGACGAGGGTGGGCTTTGGGGTTCTATGACAGTAGATAAGCAGGAAGAATAGAAAAAAAACAAGAAAATGAATAAAAAGTTGTTATACACACTCTCATGTTAAACTTTGTATATATAGTATCTCAAAAAACTTGTCTGTGAATTCTGTCTGTGTATTGTAAATATTCTCATTCTTTTCTATTCTTACTCTATTTCTATTCAAGTACAACACTCCCGTACTTATTCTTAGTTTGTCTTATTTTTGTATGGTTGTATATATGTATATTTGAATTTTTTTCATTTTCATTTTATTATTTTTACACACATTTGATCCAGGAGGACAATATTTCGTCCCACCGCATACTTGAGCGTATATATTGTTGGGCTGACAGTAAAACACTACTTGACTTGAAATAGTAAAAGATACTAGTATGCAGTTATAGAAATATATGATGACATTTTGTATGATAAGCTTGGCATTAATTACCATTTGCCATTACTAATATTTTATTACATTCAGTTGATCAGTCAATCAAATATTCACTGTATAATCAAAGTAAAGGTTTTTCCTTCAGTAAATGAAACAATTTAAAAGGTTAAACATTAGAAAACACAAGAAAAATATTGGAAAAATTGAAATTAAAAAGCTCATTAAAAGGAAAAGGAAGAAATGAAATTTAAAAAAAAAATTTAGTTAGGCTTAAGTCTGCTACACAGAAACAAAACGCTTTCCACTGCTTCAGACTCACCAGGTTCTCCTCACACAGCTCCCTGAACTGCTCAAACTTCTGGGACATCAGAAGCTGAGCACTTCCCATAGCACTTCTCATCTTCTCTAGGACTATAAGCACAGACACAGAGCTTAGAAAGAGACTCTTCTACATATTGATCTGTTCTTAACATGCACATACTACAACATCACTGATTGGCAACTAACAAATTTGTTTAAGCCTCAGGAGCTTTTCTGAGAGCTTGACATTTGAACCTACTCTGATTGTGGGTGTAACCCTGTCCCATTAAATGCCATTGCTCTTGATGCTCAATTTTATGACTGTTTGAATTTGCTTTACATACCAGAGCTGACTACCTGGTCACACACAATCCTGAGGACTATATTATTATTTACAGTAGTGTAAAATTAGAATATCTTGGAACCATTCTTATTTTTCTGATTTTAACGCAGAAAAGTAAACTGTCACATAAACTACATTCATTACACACAAAGTACAATATAGTCATTGCATCAATGGCTAACAATAACTATAATAAATATAATATATATACAATATATTTACACTACCAGTCAAAAGTTTTGGAATACTTTTCCAATTTTTTTCTTGTAAATTATGCAGTTTAACGTCTAATTGCAATCTGAAATGAAAGAAAATCACAAATAAGCAATTGGAGTTAAAAATAATCATGGAATCAATTTATAGATCAAAGTGTATTCTAAACTTTTGACTCATCAAAGTAGCCTCCTTTAGTAGATATAACAGCTGTACACACCCGTGGCATTCTTTCTACAACAGAAATCAAATATTCTTCAGAAAGTTCTTCCCATATCTGCTGCAGAAGTTCCCATAAACGTGGACCTTGTAGGTTGCTTTGCTTTCACACTTCTGTTCATCCCAAATCAGCTCGATGGGGTTTAAGTCCGGAGACTGAGACACTCCATGTTTTCAAGCTTACCATCTTCTTTTTTCCTGACGTAGCTCTGGCATAGCTTGGACTTATGTTTTGGTCCTTATCTTGTTGTAGGATGAACCCCTGACCAACTATAGGTGCACACCAGAGGGTCCTGCATGGGCCTGCAGAATGCTGTGGTAGCTGTTTTGGTTCAGGGAGCCTCTCACTCTGTACAAGCTGCTGACCCTGGATCCAGCAAACAGCCCCAGACCATCACACTTCCCCCTCCATGTTTGACAGTTG
Source organism: Haplochromis burtoni (assembly GCF_018398535.1). Lineage (NCBI taxonomy): Eukaryota > Metazoa > Chordata > Actinopteri > Cichliformes > Cichlidae > Haplochromis > Haplochromis burtoni. The sequence continues at coordinate 135,708 of NW_024582948.1, forward strand.
ATGCCACACGCTGTGGAACCATCCTTTCACCTCCTTGTTGGCGTACAAAAATCCTGCATGGTGAACCGAAGATTTCAAATTTTGCTTCATCACTCCGTAATCCAGTCTTCAGTAGTGTAATGGCGGTGTTTCATGGCCCAGGCACGTCTCTTTGTCTTATTCTGATGTCTTAGCGATGGCTTTCTTGCTGCAACTCGTCCTGTTAAACCTGCAGCTCGGATCCTTCTCTTCACAGTTGAAACTGAGACTTGCTTATTACGAACACTATTAAGCTGTTATTAAGCAACCTCAGTCCACCTCTTGTGAATCTCTCTCAAGTAATTGACACTTTTCTTGGCAATCTTCCTAAGGCTGCAGATGTCTCTATTACTTGTGCACCATTTGCTAGCAGACTTTTCCCTTCCATTAGTATGCTTCCATACAGCACTTTGTTAACAGCCAATCTTTTCAGCAGTGACCGTCTGCAGCGTTAGGACCCAATATACTCGCTATATTGGTCATGTTACCATTTATCGAGCACTGAGGGCAAAAGTACTTTTCCAGAAAGCCTAATCTTATCAAACTGTTTCACACTCTGTGCGCTATATAAATAAGATTTAATTGAACTGATATATCATCACAATGGAGGTAATACACTGTATTTGTAGTATTTCAGTAGCAGTTGACTCAAACGCAACTTATTGCATGAGATTCTAGGAAACAATCAAATTTATATGTTGCCTCCTCCTAACCCTAACCCCTGGAAGAGGATTCAAGTATTAGGAAAACACACACACACGAAGGATGCGGTCTGAGAGAGATTTTTTGACATGAAGAACAACAACAACACACACACACAAAGACGTACTGTCTTCAGGCAGGTCATTCTCCCGCTGGTCGAGTTCCATCTGTCGACACCAGCCTTCCATGCGGTCGGTTTCAGCCTGCAGCAGCTTCAGAAACCACCGTCCGTCTCTCTGGCAAACTGATCTCTGCACCACCTGCCATTTAAATAATAAAACTATCACTACAGAAAACTGTATACTGTACTTTCTACAGGGTTGATAAGTTAGTTGTAATTCACGTCACAAGAATTTAGCCTTGGCCATGAGGAAACTCCTGAAACCCAAGCTGCCCCCATCTGCATGTGCACGATAGAGAAAGTGCTGTTTTATTGTGCTATGTTAAATAAATATATAACATATAAAATCAGAGAAAGTGCATCTACATACATACACAAATAAATACGCAAACAATAATAATTTCCCACTTGCCCAGTTTGGGGGTCACTCCCTCAAGTGCTAAGATTACCACGGGGACTCCAGTTGCCTTGACCCGCCACATCTTCTCTAGCTTTTCTCTCTGCCCTTGGTATTTGGTAGCGAGCTTCTCAGGATCCTTCTTCCTAATGCTATCACTTAGTATAGATACAACTATCACTATGGCCATCTTCCTCTGCTTGTCCACTACCACTATGTCAGATGGCTAATCCATCACCAGTTTGTCCATCTGTATCTAGAAGTCCCACAGGACTCGGTCATTCTCAACCACCCTGGGGGACGTCTCCCATTTTTGCCCCAGGACTTCCAGGTCATACTCGACACAGATGTTTCTGTATAATATCCAAGCCACGTGGTTATGGTGTTACATGTATGCCTTGCCTGCTAGAATCTTGCCGTTATGTGCTGGATTGTGTCAGGGTCTTTGCACAGCTAGCACCTAGGGTCTTGCCCGGTGTGGCAGACCCCAGCCTCTACACTTATAGGTTGTTGCTGTTTTACCAGGGTGTCTGCTGTCTTTTAGTCCAGCTTTGTCCAGGAATTAATAGGATATTTTATATCAACCACTTCTACCTGCTGGTGGTACATGCCATGCAGGGACCCATTGATGGATTCTTATCTTAATAAAGGTTATCTTAATTCAATTCAATTTTATTTATAAAGTGCCAAATCACAACAACAGTCGCCTCAATGCGCTTTACATTGTAAGGTAGACCCTACAATAATACATACAGAGAAAAACCCAACAATCATATGACCCCCTATGATCACGCACTTTGGCGACAGTGGGGAGGAAACATTTTATTTTAACAACAAGAAACATCCAGCAGAACCAGGCACAGGGAGGGGCGGCCATCTGCCAATCAAGTTTAAAGTTTCAAAACTCTAATTTGCAGCAGTCTCCTTAGATTGAAACAGCACCACTGTGAGTCAGTCTGAGCCAGAAAATACTGAAATTTAATAAAAATAATACTTTTATCGATCTGTGTGTTAAATCAACAGATTAAACATGAATAAATTATTCATTCTATTCAATCTAAAAGACTCAAATTAGGCTTAAAACGTTCCTTTTTGATAAAGCATAGAGTTATGGTGCAATAGGTGTAGTCTGCTCAGGGTTTCCCATGATGCACTGAGTATTTCTTCTTTGCTCAACTTTTTTCACTCACTATGTGTTTGCACACAATTCTGTGTTTAATCATTAGTTATTATTAATCTCTTGCTCTCTTCCACAGCATGTCTTTGTCCTGTCTCCCTCCCCTGATGCCATAGAGAAAGAAAAAGATTTATCAAAGGAGCTGTGGGAGAAGATAACTTGAACTTTATAAAACAGGAAAAGGACGTAAAAAGGTATCCAGACAATTGTAGTGTTCAAACTCTAATTAAGAAGTAGAATTATGGTGAAACCAAGCCACGGACAGGTACACCAACAAAAGCTTCAGCCAAAACTACCAGAAAATTGCAAAGAAAAACCCACAAATAACCACGGACATACAGGACTCGCTGAAAAAAAAGAAAAAGAGGGGCACTTGAAGAACAATGGGCTACATGGTCCCCAGATGAAAACCACAACTGCATTAATGCCCCAAAGCAGCCTATTTACAATATGCTAAATAACTCGGAAGCAAGCCTCATTACCGGGATGGATTACTTACATTGGGGATTTGGGGATGTATGAGCTACACAGGCACAGGGAACCTGTCCAAAATTGATTTCAAGATTAATCCAGCATGTTATCAGAAAATACTGGAGGAAAATTTGCACTCCTCAGCCCGCAAGCTGTCAATGGGATGCACATGTACATTCCAACATGACAATAATCCAAAACACAAGACTAAATCCACCTTTAATTTCTTACAGGATAAAAAGTAAATATTCTAGAGTCACCATCCCAGTCTCCTGATTACAATGTCATTGAGCCACTTTTGGGATATCTCAAACATGTAGGTCATGTAAGACAGCCCAAGGATTTACAGGACCTGGAGGCATTTTGCCAAGAAGAATGGACATCTTTACCATCTGCGAAAATAAAATGCATCATCCACAACAACCACAAAATACTTCAAGCAGTCATTGAAGTTAAAGGAGGCAATACACACTATTAAGAACTAGAGTATGTAAACTTTTGATCAGGGTCATTGGGGTAGTTGGGTAGTTTTTTTGACAATGGTGTCACCCAACCACTAACCATTAGTGAAAGAAAAGCTTTTGTATTAGCATCCATATTCTCTAGAGGAGGGGTCGGCAACCCTGGGCACGTGTGCCAGCTAAGGGTTAACTGATGGCACGACAATAGCTGGATTGGCCATCGGGCATACCGGTGGCCAGTCCATTGTTCAGTTGTTTGGTGGGGACTATGGCTTCCACAGAGGCAGCAGGTGGATGACAGAAAGGGGAGGCAGGAGGAGCAGAGACCCGAGGCGGCTGCCGGTCCGAGTATCAGGTGAACTGAACTTCAGGTAAGAAGTTATGACCTGCAGTCTCTCTGGGTCAGATATGAACCAAGTTTAGGTGGAGTTTATTTTCGTTGTGCTGACTTTTCACAGTCAGTTACAATAACTCGTGCTGCGTACTAGCCAGCATGACGGAGTTTCTATACAGCTGGGCAGGTGCTATAATGTTACTGATAGTGAACTTTATTTTATTCATAAGGTTAGTTAGTAGAGTTGCCAAATGTTCCGTAAAAAATGGAATCGTCTCGTATTCAGAGAAAATATTACGCGTTTCATGTTGAGCTGAAAAAGAACAGTTTGTCCCGAACTTCAGCTGGAGTTATTCTGTGTCTTTAAGCTGCACAGCTGCCTCTTCTTCTCTCATTCTCTCCCCTCCCTCTCCTGTTGCTACTTTAATCATGAAACTGATCAATGATCAGCTGATCGGCTTTTCTGTCTTGTTTGTTTATCGCCCACTTTGCGCCAGAAAGAGGAAACCAGCGGATGTCGCGCTAAACAACAGCAGCACGTTTAAGCTTGATCAGCTGTTGTTAGAATTTATTTAATATTAATTTCTAGTATCAGCTGATGTTTGCTGGAGCCACAGCTGTAAAGCTGCTGGTCATGATGTCGGTTTGGATATGTGGTGAGAGGGAAACATGAAGATGAAACCAGGAGATGTCCTTACTGGATCATCAGAGCTGAACAGGTGATGGAGAAACAGGTTTACCTTTTAGGTGACATGAAGGAGTTGAAGTTATGAACTGTTTCTGAGAGACAAATAACACCAGGATCCTTTTCTAAGTAGCTGACAGCTGGTAACTGTGCAGGGGCGGGTCTAGTTCTGCCAGGGGGGCAGGTAGGGCATTAACAGGGAGAGGGGGGCACAAAGAAATACTTTCTTATTTTCATTTAAAACGTCTGTTATTAAATAATTATCTGAAGCTTACAACCAAAGATTTTATCTGATGTAACATGCATAGAAATCATACATAGACCAACAAGACTGTACATCACTGTCACAACAGCGTTTGTTTTCATTCAAAGGGTTCGTGGCTTTTCCTGTAATACCTGGTGGGCCGGTCTCTAGTCAAAATCCCCGGGCCGATGTTTTGTCCCAGTCCAGCCCTCGGCACAACAAGTGTATTAGGTGTATGGACCAATGTTTTCTTTTCTAATCAAATCAAAAAGCTTTAATGAGCAGCTGGGTTTGTCTCGCATTAACTGGCTGGACACAGAGGACATCGAAATGCAGCTGATTGAACTGAAAAGCTCGACTCTGTGGGGGTCAAAGTTTGCAGAACTACGAAAGCAGCTGGAATCCACAGCTGTGCGTGTTCATGGAGCTGCATTTTCATCACTACCTGACAAGGTTAACTGTCTTCAGAACATTGCAGAGGCCTTATTGACAGTATTTGGTTCTACATGTCTGTGTGAGCAGATTTTCTCTCACATGAGTCCTCAGGTAGCCTCTGAATGCTGGACACTCGGAGACCTGTGTCTCTGAGTGGGAGACCAGAGATCACATTAACATGTGTGTCTCTGTATTAACAAACATGCCATATTGGCCCAGTTTGTTTTTCTTATCATTGTTGTGAGGAGGCCATAAACATAAAAAAACATAAAAAGTCTTTTTTTTTTCAAAATAGCTGATAACTATTCACTGATAGCTGCCAACATCTGCCAACAAATATAATTCTATTCTAAGTTTTTCTATATATTGTGTAACTGTTAATATACAGCGTTATTACATCTATTGCTAATGCAATCATATGGCACATTGACTTCTGAGGAAATTTTAGATGGCACTCATCATCAGAAAGGTTGCCGACCCCTGATCTAGAAAATAGGCAAAACTTATGAGCGCAACTGTAAATGTAATGTAAAACTAAAGTTAACCAAATAGTATCACTGAATATTCTCCCACATACCTCCAGTATAGCAGAACTGTTGAAACTGACATCAAGTTGGTCATCTGTTACACTGTCTATCCATGGGTCTGGAGGGGGAAGGATGGATGGGTCAAAGCCCACATCCTCATAGTCATCAGAGGCACAGGCATGGTAGTGGTTCCCTGAGCCCTGGATGCTGACGGTGGAAGCGGTGGCATCGCGGGAATATTGCCGAGGGATGGCACGAGATGACAGCATTTCCATGTCAGTGTCCGGGGAGTTTATAGGTGTGTCTAGTAGGTCTGGCATGTCCAGATCTGCCTGGATGGAATAATGAGTACAGAAATCAGTGGATTTGTGAGCAGTGCAGGTCTGTTATACCTGTTTGCATTTGTTGCTAAATGATGTTCACCCTCATTTAGAGATGAAGTGAAGGGGCCATAAAAAAAAATCAACTGATAGTTCAAACCCGACTTCCTCAGAAACAGATGATGTTTTTTACAAGTGTAATATGTTTAATGAGTATAACGGAGTAGGCCCAAATTTGGTTATTTTTATTAGGTTTTTGGCTTTTTTTACTTTACTTTTGAGGAAATATTCAAATGAAAAGACGATTTCTACTCGATTAAAACTGCAACCAAATACCACCGCAATCTCAAGCCAAAATTGATCTTTTTAAAGCTCAACATTTGTTCTTAAGTAGCTTTGAGCATCAGTAATCAGTGTAGCATCATGTGCTATGTCATAGTTTCAATACCAAAACTGCACCAACCGAATGTCTGTCATGTCAACTAACAGAAAAAAGCACTGATGCCCTCAATAATTAATTATTTTATGACATTTCATCTTAAAAAAACCCAAAACTGCATTTTGGATAAAATTTTAAAGAACGATATCACCATTTGAGTTCGGTGCCTATATTCTTGTTTTACATTTTGTTGCCAGGCTCATCTTCAAGCTGTGATTGATTGATTGTTTGAAGGTTGAGCGCCTTCAAATATTGCACAAATACAAGAAAGCAGTCCTACATATGTGTTTATTATATGCACTGAAGGAAATGTACTGGTCAAAAATTACTCCGAAATTCCTCACAGTGTTTCTGGAGGGCAAGGTAACGCCATCCTGCAAGTATCCAGAAAGTAAGAAATGAAAGAAAGGGTTTTGTTTGGTTATTCCTCGACTACAAGGACTTCGGTAAAAGACTGTTATCCTTTGAATACTAATAGATATAAAAAGGCTCTCAGAGTGGGTAATCCAGCACAAAAAATGTAGCATTCATAAAGCTCCATAATTGGCTGCAAGTGAATACTATGCGAATTAAACTATAAATATATATATTTTGTGATTATAACAGAAATAGTGACAGACAAACAAAAGACATATGTGCCTTTTTTAAATGTAAATATCTCATAAGCTAAGAGGCATCATTGATCTCAAGCAAACTGCCAACTCTTGGACCATGTTCTGGTTCAGTATAGTATTTCTCATGTTTTAAAAAATATGGGTGTTTTGTTAAAATATAGCCAGTGCATTTCTTTTACCTTGCAGCTTTGGTGCAGGCTTTTCTTTAGCACTGCTTTAAACTCAGCGACCAGTGTGTCTCAAGGAAGCTGCAAGCATTATTTTGTATGGGTGCAGTCGGTACCAAAACTTACCTGCACAGCTGCTGTCACACTATTGGAGCGCTGGAACCGACGATACCTGAGCATCAGAGGGGGAAAAAAGAATAAATACTAAAATAAAATTTCTGCCCTCTGCTTTCAGAGAACATATGTCTTCACATACACATCTTTAAAATGTTGTAAGTTTACATTTGCACTAGTCTATTCTTTTTCCATCTAACAATTGCTACTTTTTTGTTTGGAGATTTGAGGTTCCCTGTGACTCTACGATGTCAGAAGAGGTGTAAAAAGAATGCTACCAGAGGTTATAAAAGATTTTCTAAATGCATTAGTGCCATCTGAGCTTAACTGTTCAGTGCTCCAATAAAAGAAATAAAAAAGTTGCAAGTAGCGCAAAATAAGGATGAAGTAGCTGCTTGTAAATTAGATGCATCATAATCTGGGCTGGCTTACAGTTTGACACTGTCAGTTTTGCTAAATCAACAGTCTTTCTCCACCATCATGACAGAAAAAGTTATGCTTTTCCAAACTGTTTAGATACAGCTGAATGTTTGTATCTTGGTCACATCCAACTGGGAGACCCTGAAGCAGATAACACATGCTTAAATGGTCTTAAGGGGTATCAAACTAGCACATTAAATGGCTACAAATACACAACCCATGTCCACTAGTAGATGGGATGTTAGGATGCTGAAAACCTGGATTATGAAGGATTCTTCCAGACTCAAAAGACAGAGGACGAATGAATGAAATAACTTGTGTAAGTACTGCTTCCCTTGCTTGCACTCTCAGAGGAAAAGCACACAGAAAAAAACATGCAGGAGAAAACAAAAGAGAACATTTAAAATAGTCAACTGTTTGAAATGTGCTTCCCAGTAATAGCTTCAAAGAAACGTATAAATGACAAAAGAAGTAGAAAAGAGGGCTATTGTGTTATTGTGTTTAGATACATTAGGCTAAATCCAACAAAAAAAGTCTCACCCTCTGTCATCTTCCACTTGCACACCTACAGAGGTGAACTTGGAGGGGTCCTCTGGATCCGGAACATCCTCTGGTCCGTCAACCTAGAGGAGGCAAAAAGAGCAAAACCAAAAATAATCACAACAATAAGCTTCATAAAAATGAATATGCATTTCTTTATGTAAAGGAGACCCAAGACAGATTACAGATTTATAGCAGATCTAGAATTTTTAGGAAAATAGTAATAGTCATCGTAAAAAAGAGGTGAAACAGACCCCTACTTTGTGTGAAGCTTGTTAAATATTCTCTATCCAGCAGGGTAACATGTGGTTCTTAGCAGAAATGAAAACACAGATAAACAAGCTCCACATAATTTATAAGTAACTGAAGCTCAATATTTCGTTGACCGTGATCTCACGTATACCTGGATGCCTATGGAGAGACATTTTCCCTTCCTGAACGCATCTTTCCTATAATCATCCCGGTGGTCTTCAACTACTTGCCCCCTGCTCAGGATTGAGGGGATGGTGGTGTTGACTGTCATGGTACTATTGTTGACATGCTGACTGGCTGGTCCGTGGACCTATGCAAGAATATTGAGAACACTGTAAATACAATATTCAGTAAGACAATAAAAATACAGTGTATTCTAGCTGAAATTGGAAAATATTTGTGGGTGTTTATTACGACGATGCTTACAGTAAAAACTAAAGCACTAAAGCACTGACCTGAGCATTAGCAGCTTCTATGGCAGCTGTCAAGGCCTTCATGCTGTCAATGCTTTCTGTGGAGTTACTGAGCCCTGATTGGATGGTCATGTCGCCTCTAGGTCCCTCTTCTTCCATGTAGGCATCCTGGTTAGTTTTAGAATACACAGTCATTTTAACACAAGTTATATCACACACCTTCATCCATCCATCCATGAATAAAACCATGAATCAGCTGATGAACATTACCTGATGCTGCTGAAGTGAAGCAGAGTAAAGTTACAGAGGTCTTATTAGAGACACAGCTAAGCATTTTGCAATTTGGTAGAATTTGTAAAAGTTTAAATTTCTTCGGTATTGAACAGCAGAAATTAGGCAGCCAACAGCACCATACACAACAGTAGACTGGTGCTTAATAAGCAGGTGAATAATGCAGAAAATAGAGATTTGAGATGGTCAACTGTTCTTGAAGTACAAGAAGCTGGTGGTGGAAGCGAAACGGCAAAAGTTTTTAAAAGCGCAGTTTTTATATTCTTTTGTGCTGGTCCAGTGAATTTTGGTCAGAGAGTGACAAAACCTGCAAAATCTGTGAGATGTCGCCCTTTAGCACCCGACATGCCCGTGTACACGCCGTTGGGTGAACGGGGTGACTGTGCTCTGTGTTTACATCTTTTTAGTGGAATCCGTTACCTGCTCGCATTTGCTGTTTTAGCTGTTTGGCAGTTGTTGAAATAGTTTTGTAAGCTTTAGCCTGAGATTCTGGCATTTCTGGCAAAATACATTTATATTTAAAAAATTATTCAGGATTTAATGAATTGAAATCGCTTTATTCAAACTAAAATCGATTTGAACCAGGAAAATCCATTTTTTATACCCACCCCCAATCCTGGTGCCACATGCACTTATGGACATCCTTATGTTCGAACATGGTCTTCGTTATGGACAAACTGCACAGAAGACCAGTAATAAAACACCACCAAGATTCAGATTAGTTCTCTCAATCACACCACTCCACATCTCGCTGTTGTTGCCCATGTGAGCGTTGAAGTCTCCCAGTAGCACAAGGGAGTCACCATCAGAGGGGATACTCCCAAGAGCATCCCAATGTACCCACAAAGGCCAAGTCCAGTCTGGAACAGAGTCCAGCCCCTGTCCAGGAAACTAGTTTCAGAGCCCAAGCCATGTGTTAAGCTAAACCTGACTATATCTAGCTGGTATCGCTCAACCTCATGCACTAGCACATGCTCTTTTCCCACCAGTGAGGTGACATTCCATGTACCAATAGCCAGCCTTGATTGTTGGGGATTGGACTGCAGGGCCTCCTTCATTACATGAAGTTCATCGATCATCAAATTTTTTACCTGTTATTGGGGCAGGTTCTTAGTATTTTTGCCTCTGTGCATCACCACAGTGAATTTTAAACAAGACCCTTAGCTTTAACTCAGGGGATTTACCAAAAGTATTGTATTAACAGATTAGAAACTACATTCCCCTATTTTCAGATACCCGAAAATAATTGGACAAGCATGTTCAAGTGAGACCTACTCCCTCATTGGTTTATAACCAATTCAGAAGATAAGAGATCTGGAAATGATTGCACTCAATAGCAATCATTTATGTGCAGGAACTCTCAACATGAGGTTCATGCACATAAAGGAGGCCATCACTAGGTTGAAAAAACAAAATAAACCTATCAGAGAGATACCACAAAGTTTAGGAATGTCTAAATCAGGGATGTCAGATGGTCTGCTGGAACAAGTAATGCACTGCCCAACTCTGTAACCAGGATGACCAGATTAACCAGAAAACATCTAAAAGTGCAGTTCTGTAAAAAATAAAATCTTTAGACAGATGAAACTCATGAACAACTCATTGATTCAGTTCTATTTCTACTGGGTCAATTCACAGCAACAGTCGCCTCAAGTCATAAGCTAAAGAAGATAACATCATCTGTCAACCAGGCAATGTTATGACATGAAGATGTATGTCTGCCAGTGGAACTGGATAAATAGTGTATATTGATGAATTATGTGACTGCTGAGCAGGGGTATAGTCAGATTTAGACTAATGGTACAGAACGGATTGGATGATTTTTCACAGTGGAAATTAATAATGACCCTCAAAGCAAAGAAATAGAATATTCTTCAGTGACAAATCAGTCATCTGATCTCAACCAAAGAGGACAAAACTGAAGGCAGACGAGACCCACAACAAGCAACAACTGAAGGTCACTGCACAAAGGTCTGGCAGAGCATCTCAAGGAAAAAAATACAGTATATGATGATATCCATAGGATCTAGACTTCAGGGAGTCAATGACCTGAAAGGACTTTCATCCAAATATTAAAATGATTTCCTATATTTTAAATTGTGTTGAAAATGATGGACTGCGTATAAAAACAGTTAATGCAGGTTTTTTCTTTTTTTTTTACTAAATTCCAAATTATGGACGAAACTGCACAAGACCTAGTGTGAATGCAAGCACTATTACTCAGGAAACAATGAAAGTACGTATGCTTCCTTTATGTTGCTATGAATGACACCTACATGGTACACATAAGGATGTAACCACACAAAGAGCAGATTAACATGATGGACTAATTCTTTGTGCAGTACCTGTGCAGACTCTGTGCTGCTCTGGGCTGTAATGGAGATGTATGGCTTGGAGGCTGTGGAGCAGGTTGAAGTTCTGGGTGGCACTGGAGGAGGAGTTTTCTTGTAAGTGGTGATGCAAGATGAAACTAAAGGAACAAGAAACAAGAAGAGAAGACGGGAAGATGAGGAGACAGGATATGTTAAAAATTAGTTTGATATACAAACACTGCACCAGAATGACAAGATTTGAGGTAACTATGCCTACAACCAAAAGCTGTATTTTTACATTTGTACCCAGATACAATACCCACAGAAGACCTATAACTGATCACATTTTCAATACCAGAAAACCTACATCATCTTTAAGGACATAATTTTTAAATTTCTTTTATTTATTTAATTCTAAAAATGGATGTGGATATATCAGAACTATGACAAAATATTAAGCCACATTTTCACAAAAGTGAAAGCTATTTTTTATGATGTTGAAAGGTGCAAGTTCAATAATGCAACGAAAAACTATAATCCTATATACTCGGAAGTAAAAATTAAAAGAAAAATGAAAGAACAAAGCCGGTGTAAAGTAAGGGTACCATTTATGTGTAGCCAACTGAGAGTGGCTGGGGTAGATGAATATTAAACCTAAGGACATGTTGTGGACTTGTGGACAGGAACATGTGTCCTTATAACTGTGTGAAACAGATTTGTTTAAGTGATGCATAAATAAACCTCTGCTTTATTACACGTTCCACACAATGGATTTAATGTCACAGGTTCAATGCTGGGTGACAAAACAACACAACAAAGTTTTCATGAAAACTTTTTGTGACAGTTTTGCAAGGGTACTGATCTAGAGCTATCAGTTTAGTTTTTGATAAACTATAAATAGTGTGCAGGGAGATATGCATTGTGAATAGACCTCCAAAATATGTAACTGACCAATAATTATGTAATCACAAGGGATAATTAAATGACCAGTCATCTTAAGTTAGTTTATGTAAGAACAACGTTTCCTTAAAAACATGCAGTGGTAGATATTTATGCTTGACACACACTAGGGGAGCAGTTAGGGTGGGGGCACAACAGTCTAATCCCCAGCTACTGAAACTAGGTTTTAGAACATAGAACACCATTTCATACTGTGTTATACCTATTCTAGTTATAACTGAGAAAATATTGCCTTAGTATATTTAGCCAGAATTATCAGACTCTTCCATCACAATAGATGGTAAATGGACTGGTTCTTATATAGGAATTTTCTACTCTATTTGAGCAATCGAAGGGCTTTACACAACTTGCCTCTTTTTTTCTATGCAAGTGCTTTCTACCTAACATTTGCATGGATTCATACTCCAATGGATGCATCAGTGAGCAACTTGGGGTTAGTATCATGCCCAAGGCTATTTGGCATGCAAACTGGATTGTCTGTAGAAGACGATCAAATCAACTTCCGGTTAGTAGGTGACTTGCTCTACCACCTGAGCTACAGCCACCCCAATAAGATCTCACACTTGTAAGTTGGTGGAATAGGTCTTGGAAATAAAAATATAATGATAAAATACAATCAGCCGTAAGTTTAACCAATAGAACAAATAAGAAAATATCATGTATAAAATGATTCTTACTCTTACTGATAGTCTGACCATGGAGGCTAGGTATGTGTGCCTGTATGTGTGTGGGTGTGTGTTGTAGTGGCAGATTTCCATACTCTATGCATTGATCACATGTTTGAACAATATCACTTCAGTAATAGTAAAATCTCTTTGTCTCAAAGTTATAGATATGTAGGATGTTATCACAAGTGGGCCTTGTGCTGATTACACCTTCACAGTGGGGCCATTGTATGTAGGTTAGAGACATCCAGGTGCCACATGTAAGGGAGGTGACGGGTGGTTGTAAATTTCCCTTTTGGAGGAAGGGTTTGAGGATGAGCTGAACTGGGAGGTATAGAGCTACGTGATGTGCTGTGGAATTTCCTTTGTCTGAGTTTGGTCAGGTCGTATATAAGAGTTCAGGGCGGTGCCCATCTTTAGAAACCTTTTGGTGTGTTACCTGAGTGTTTTCTCATGTTCATGTGAAAATAAGGTAATGATACATGCAACTGAAGTAAGATTGCATAAACTGAATAAAACAGAAGGATATACACATGTGACTGAAAGTTCAAATGTGATGGAATTACTGAAAAGTCATGCTAAGAATAACATGGAAAAGAAGATGTTATACAGTCATTTTAAAGTTTGTTTTAAATTGTGTATGTAGAAAAGTCAGAAAGAAAGAGGATGATAAGTCGTGATATCTTCTGATGTCATCTCAGAAGATGTTACGTCCAGAGAGAGAGGAGAAAAGATGACCTGGTACAAAAGTGTTGTGCAGAAGAAATAAGCTGCTCTTCCCTTAAGTGAAAATACATTGATGTTGTTTTTTTTTTTTTTGCACTAATAAAGTTGTGGAGTTGTAAAGTATTTTGTCTAGTGTCAATTATATCATCAGTTATATCATTATCGCAAATTTTCAAATGTATATCGTGACAAATATTTTTGGTCATATCGCCCTGCTCTAACTGTGACTACTGGAACAAGAAGGCATAGGTGGGCAAGAGATAAAATCAGGGCACTGTCGGAATGTCACTACACAAGTAACACCAGCGGAAGGGGTTACATGAAGAGGACAGGGGACCTGTGGAATCTTTGATACACAATATCATGTCTGACGACGAAACAACTACTAGCTCAGTGTTCCAAAATTCAGAAGAAGGGACTGCTATCACAGCTGGAGATCGACAAGGTACAAAACAAATACTATGGCAAAGGGGAGGTAGGATGGGGGGGGAGGGGGGGGGTATCATCACCCCCACCCGAGATTGGGTACCAAAGCGACAAGTACGATGGAAGAAGGAGAATTGAGTGTGAGAGAAACTGACCTGAAAGAGAGGATGATTGCAAAGATGGCAATATGGAGCAGGTTACCAAGACTATGTGAAGTACTCTCTGAAGGTCTACTAGAATGTGTGAATGCAGCACTATGGACAATCCCTACTGTGACCATCACCAAAACCAATCAGCTGATCTATACCACGGCAGCAGTGATCAGTGAGATGCTTGGCTACAAGATAAACCGCCACAAGGAGCAGTACCCTCCATGGAGAAGGAGACTAGAGTACACCACAGCAACCTCCCTAAACAGAAATTATCACAGTGGCAGACATCCAAGAAAGGGTCTCCAGTTTGAGTTGGACAGCACCAGGCCCTGATTCACACCTGCTGGTAAAAGAAGCTGACTGCACTCCATGAGCATCTGACAGCACAAAAGAACCAGCTTTTAATCAACAAGAGACACCCAGAATGTCTGACTGAAGGCCAGACAGTCCTGTTCCCCAAGGATCCCCAGAAGGGACTGGTCCAATCCAAAAACTGCCCAATAACCTGCCTCAGGACTGCATGGAAGCTCCTGTCAGGCATCATAGCGGCCAACCACTGCCACTGCCTGGATTGACTACAGGAAGGCCTATGACTCGTGTGGGGCACACCTGGATCCTGGAATGCCTAGAACTGTACAAGATCAACAGGACCCTAAGAGCCTTTATCAGGAATACAATGGGGATGTGGCGTACAACACTTGAAACCAACGTCAAGTCCATAGCACAAGTCACCATTAAGTGCGGGATCGACCAAGGAGATGCTCTGTCTCCACTGCTGTTCTGCATAAGCCTGAACCCTCTCAGTGACATCATTACAAAGACTGACTATGGATACTGACTACGCAATGGAGCAGTTTTCAGCCACCTCCTGTACATGGATGACATCAAGCTGTATGCCAAGAGTGATTGAGACATTGATTCACTGATCCACACTACCAGCATATCCCAGACATTGGAATATCATTCAGACTGGAGAATTATTTTGAGCAAAAAGTTTAATTTGAGTGAAAAAAATTTATTGAGGTGTGCAAGAAATGTATTTCACTGTTTGCTATTATCCATATACACACACAATAACATGTTGCTCAGTTGTTGGCATTTGCTCTTG
The DNA here is from genome assembly GCF_018398535.1 of Haplochromis burtoni. Classification (NCBI taxonomy): domain Eukaryota; kingdom Metazoa; phylum Chordata; class Actinopteri; order Cichliformes; family Cichlidae; genus Haplochromis; species Haplochromis burtoni. The sequence continues at coordinate 151,199 of NW_024582948.1, forward strand.
CTCAGATCGTAGGCTTCTGTTCTGCTTGTGATCCATGTGTTCTGTGCCGTTTGTTCTGTTCTTGGTTTAGTTGATAGGTTTGTTTATTTCTTTTGTATTTTCATTCGGTTCCTTCTAATTTGTCTTCTCACTGAGTCTTGACGTCTGTTTGTGTCAAGCATGTGTGTCTTAATCTCGATTTCAATGTTAGTTATTTCCTGTCTTATATCTCTTGTCCTGTGTGCTTTGGGTTTAGTTCCATTTTCCCCAGTTTCATTATCTGTGATAGTTTCAGCTGTGTTCGTGCCTGTTGCCTATTCCCTGATTATCCTGTGTGTGTATAAATTTTCTTCATTTTTTATTGCTTTTTGTTGTGTTCTCCCTCTTGCTGTGTGCCCTTTGGGTTTTTTGATGACCAGATGAAGCCTCGTAAAACCTTGAAATTTTCTATGACTCCCACCCTGTCACTCATCAAAACCTTTTGTCATTTCAACTATTTGTAACAGCTGCTTTGTTGCGTTGCAATAGTGTCAAGCATGGAAACAATCACTGCCAAGAATAGAGTTAAAAACGCCTTCATTTCATTTTGTGTGGTTCATTCATTGATTTAATCTGTTTTTGATTTCATTTAATTTGGAATAGTTTCAAAATGTCAGAAATTTGCCTTGGTTAAATTGGCAACTCTATTGACATATTTTTTTCAGATAGTCTCAGATGCTTCATACTGTTAGTCCACAGCATGCTAATCAGGTTTATGTCAGAATAAATTTTAACAGCACCAATATACTGGTCTCAGCTGGAGTGCTGTGAGCATGAGCAACAACCTTAAAATAGCAACTTTAATAACAGTGGTCAGGATTATAGCAATACGACTGTCCTCAGTCTGTGTTCTCTTTGAAATTATTGGAAAAGCTTAAAGTATGACCAAGTTAAGTTGTTGCCTTTCTCTGGTTAGTTCTTCATGTTGATCAGTCATTAACTGAAGGCAAAATCTTGAGATTATGCCTTGTAGTTTATAGGTAGTATAAGGAATGTAGTCCTTTTATACATCCTTGTATGTTACTGACAAAATAACCTTAACATTTCCCGTTGGAGACTGGTAGATTGGATGGAAAATGCAGCCAATTTAAAGGAACAAGTTTAACTGTGAAGACATTTTATTTATAATTTAAAAAAATTTAAAATCCTCCAAAATGTCAAATCTTCAACTACATGTTCACATGGTAAAAGTTCTCATGGTCACTGAATTGAAATGAAACCCTTATCACTATCTTCTGCACTTCACTACAGTCGACAATATTTGCTCTTAGAAATCTGTGGTCGATCTTGAAAAATACATCTGTTATCTCAGTAAGAATTTAACCTGGATATATAAAGCACATAGAAATTGTGCAAAAATAATATTTAACAATAATATTTGATCCTTGGATCAAAAGGAGGGAATTCTGCAACACTAAGTCAAAGAACTGGCTAATGAAGGACATAATACACATAGATGATGACCTGTGGGTCTGGATATATTGGTCTTGGGCTCAGAAAACAACACTAGCCTACTATTTGTGTACTTAATTCTCTGCCTTAAGACTTACAACTTTGCTGCAAGCATTCAGGAAAAAAAATAAGAAAATTTGAACTTTTGACCTCAATTTAGGGGATCCAGTTGGCTCTGTTAGCCACTTAAGCCCCACGCCCCGGTACCAGGGGCAAAAAGGAGGAGATCAAGTTTAATCGGTTATAATGTGGGGTGAGAAATTTAAGTCCCACGTGTGGTATCCACAGAGACCTCTGAATCTCAGCCAAAATCTCATATAAACTATTTCTACAACCACCAAACACAACGAAAACAAGCCATGATTAAACGAGCAGTTGCGTAAATGCGCACAAGTCCGCTAAACAAACAAAACCAAACAAGAAATTCTTCAAACTTCATGTAACCGGCTAAAGAAAGGCTAGTTATCATGCAGAGCTATTACTGACTCCAAACACCAAGTTTCATCATGCTCTGACCAAAGTTCAGTGAATGAGCCACAACCACAAAAACACATAGCTGCGCAAATGCGCTAAGACAGAAATTGGCTTACCGTACCGATTTTCTGCATTATTTTCGCCGGTAGTCACATGATTATCAGCAGCAATACGCTAAACACAACAGGAAAGCCACAATTTCGGTGACTTGTAAACATAAGTACAAACCAATGTTCCAAGCCTGAAGCCAAAAAGACCCTGGAACTTTTTTACTGTAAAAGATGGACTGGTTCACAGCTGTTTGGTCCAGTATAATTCGTACCTATCTTCCTTTTATCCATGTTACTTAGGTGTAAAAACAAAAAAGAACAAAAAACAAACAAACAAAATACTGATAGATAGCACAGTGGTAAGACTACAAGCCTTTTGGGTGGGTCGTGGGTTCAACTCCCAGCTAGCGTCTGCATCCAGTAAGGGTCCCTAGGCCAGATCTTCCATGCTCACCAAACCTACCTTGGACATGAGTGAGAGACAGAAAAATGAAACCATACTCGCTTGGATTAACAAGGTAACAAGGTCCACGTCACGTGTTGAGGAACCAACACGAGTATATATAAGGAGGACATTATGTGCTGCAAGTGGGTAAGTTATGTACATTATATAAATAGAAATAGAACAAAATAAAACAATCTGGAAATTTACAGCTTGTGTACATTGCGTGAGGAGGGTGTTAAAGTGTCTTGTGCTATAGCGAGGCCAGAAGGATTCAGGATGATATGAGAATGTGGTAATGAGTCCTGTCTCAGTCACTTAAGGATGATGGGGGGGCTGATTGAACACACGAATGGCCTGAGGATAAAAACTCCTCTTAAGCCTCTCTGTTCTTGTTTGGATGGTGTCGAACCTTCTGCCTGATTTCAGAAGCTGGAACAGTTCGTTGCTGGGATGGGACGGGTCCTTCAAAATCTGTATCCTTGACACAGCTATTTCCATACCAGGATGTGATGTTCTGTGTGAGGATGCTCTCCACAGCGCCTGTATAGAAAGTCCTGAGGATCACTGGAGAGACTCTGAACTTCCTCAGTTGTCGTAGGTGGTACAGGTGCTGCCTAGCTTTTTTTGTCTGGACCTGAATGTGGGCAGACCATGTCAGATCTGAGATGTGGACACTGAGATACTTGAAGGACTGCACACTCCACTGGAGCTCCATTAATTACAATGGGCTTGTAGTCTCTGTGCTGACTACTTCTGAAGTCCACCACCAGCTCCTTGGTCTTCCCGACGTTCAGCTGGAGGTAGTTGTCCCGGCACCACGATGCCGGATTCTTCACTTCATCCATGTAGGCCACCTCATTGTTGTTGGAGATGGTGCCCAACACCAATGTGTCGTCAGCAAATTTCACAATGGTTTTGGAGTTGTGGGTGGCCACACAGTCTGAAGTGTAGAGGGAATAGAGCATTGGGGAGAGGACACACCCCTGTGGCGCTCCCGTGCTGATGGTGATGCTGTTGGAGAAGCACCTGCCCACCCTCACCACCTGAGTTCTGCCAGTGAGAAAGTCCAACACCCATGCACACAGACGGCTGTTAAGTCCCAGATCCCTCAGCTTTGTGAACAGTCTACCAGGCACTATTGTGTTGAGCTGTAATCAACAAACAGCATTCTCACATAGTTACCCTGTTTCTTGTCCACGTGGCTGAGGGTGGTGTGCAGGACGTGGGCGATGGCGTCCTCCATGGATCTGTTGGGTCAGTAGGCGAACTGGAAGGGATCTGTGGTGTCTGGGATGAAAGAGGAGATGGTTTTCTTCAACAGCCTCTCGAACACCTTCATAACCACCGAGGTCAGTGCAACTGGCCGGTAGTCATTCAGGCATGAGGGCTTGTTGTTCTTGGGGACAGGGATGATAGTAGATCTCTTGAAGCATGTGGGGACCACAGACTTAGCCAGGTACTCGTTGACAATCGAAGTGAACACACCTGCTAGCTGGTTAGCACAGCACCGCAGCAGACAGTGATGCCGTCTGGCCCAGCCGCTTTCCTTGTGCTCACTCTCATGAGCGCTGCTCGAACGTCATGCTCTGCAATGCTGATCGCCGGTCCCTCTCTGATGACATCACTGACCTCAGTTGTCAGGCAGTCATTAGAATTAGCCGCCTGGCTAACCTCGAAATGGGCTGAGAAGTGGGCTACTAGAACAAGAAGGCATACGTGGGCAAGAGATGAATATAGGGTGCTGCTGGAATGCTACTACGCAAGTAACCCCAGTGGAAGGGGTTACATGACTAGGATAAGGGACCAATGGAATCTTCGATACCCAGCATCCAGATTGAAGTAGTAGCTCAGTGTTCCAACATTCAGAAAAAAGAACTGCTCTCACTAGAGATTGACGAGGTACAGCACATATGCTATGGTGAGCCAGGACTGCAGGTCAGGGGGGACTCGTCACCATCGTCCCCACCCAAGATTGGGTACCAAGCCCCAAGTGCAATGGAAGAATGATCGTTGAGTGCGAGAGGAACTGACCTGAAAGATAGGATCATGGCAAAGCTTGGAAAGGCCAAAGAGAAAGACAGCTGTAGTGATAGACAAAGTGACTTTTCCAGATTACTTACAACCTCCTCTTTCTGCATAAAAACAGTGTTGGAAAAAACATAGATACCATACCCCCGTAAGCATCAGTAAAGCAGTATTACACTGCAAAAATGGCGTAAAAAAGGTAATTAACAATGGAAGAAAGACAAACCATCATACAGTCCCGATCAAAAGTTTAAGACCACTAGAAAAATGGCAAAAAATCATATTTTGCATGGTTGGATCTTAAAAAGGTTCCAAGTAGAGCTTCAACATGCAACAAGAAGAAATGGGAGTGAGACAAAACATTTTTTGAGCCTGCAATTTATTGAAAACAACGCTTAAACTGAAACAGGCTATTTTGACAAAATGTTTTGTCTCACTCCTATTTCTTCTTGTTGCATGTTGAAGCTCGACTTGCAACTTCGAGCTGCAGGTTTGACAAAACAAGTTCCAGCAAGAAAGCCATTGGTAAGATGTCACAATAAGACAAAGAGGCTTGTCTGGGCCATGAAACACTGCTATTGGACTACTGAAGACTGGAAGAAGGTATTATGGACTGATGAATCAAAGTTTAAAATCTTCGGTTCATCATGCAGGATCTTTGTACACCGTCGAGTAGGCGAAAGGAAGGTTTCACACTGTATGGCATCAATTGTCAAACATGGAGGAAGAAGTGTTATGGTGTGGGGCTGTTTTACTGGATCCAGTGTTGGTGACTTGTACAGAGTGAGAGGCACCCTGAACCAAAACAGCTACCACAGCATTCTGCAACACCATACAGTATCCTCTGGTGTGCACCAGTTGGTCAGGGGTTCAACTTACACCAAGATAATGACCCAAAACACAAGTCCAAGCTATGCCAGAACAACCTCAGGAAAAAAGAACAAGATGGTAAGCTTGAAAACATAGAATGGCCAGCACAGTCTCTAGTAAGGCTGGGTTTAAAAAATCGATTTCTGGATTTTAGTCGCCAAACAGCTAAAACAGGAAATGAGGGCAGATAAACGGATTCCACACAAAGAAGTACACACAAAGCACGGATCCCCCCGTTTACCTGATGGCATGTACATGGACACACCATTGGGTGCTGAAAGCCAACACCTCACAGATTCTGAAGCTGCAGGTTTCATTGAAGATTGAGCCCCTCCCAAATGACCAAGCTCCTGATTCTCTTTCTAAGGTTGAATCCAGATACAAGAAGCAGAAGAAATTAGTTTCTACTACTTGTATGTGTAGTCCTATTTGTTTGATCACTACAATCATGGAACATGTAAATTTACAGAAAGAAAAGCCTCCCTCCTCTTCCCTGACTTTGTTGGGTCAGCTTTTCAGAGCAGTGAGCCTGTCTCCGCTCTTCCACTTCTGTTTGGATAAAGCGTATTTCAGCACAGATTTTTCGGGTTGCTTTTAGATGGGGTCAGGGCACTTCATCAGATGGTTTTCAATGTATCAGCAGAATGCTAAACGTTCACTGATGTTTGTTTTTAGAAGCATACTCTCATTCTTTCTATTCATTCACTTGTTCTTTTTATTTATTAAGCTAGTACTGTCATACACTCATTCATTTTATTTCTTTTTATTTATTAAGTTACTTGTGTTGTACGTAGTGCCAACGTAGGACAGTTTTCCTATTTCATTGCACTATTGTACTAGGTGTGACTGTGCAATGACAATAAAGAGTTATCTCTCTTATTTCTTATCTTTAGCCTCTTGCTGTTAGAAGCCAGTTCTTTTGGTTGATCCATGACTTCGGATAATCTGGATTTCTTTCTTCTACATGTTTAGGAATACAACAAACAACATTGAATATAAAAAAGAAAATGTAGATTAGGGCTAGTAGGGGATAAAATACGTGGATATTTATTTCTCCTCTGCACTTCAAAATATACATAGTGAATGTTGTATTGACAGATCTGGTGTTTTGCGAGGTATTAAAATCTACAGTAGTATACAATGCAATCAATACAATGCAATGCAATCAAATTAAAGGATACCCTAAACAAAATCCTATCTCTGGTACTGGAAATGGGTTATAAAAGCTCTTTTATAGCTAAGAGCAAAACAAAGCAAAAACATTTGTAACAAAATTTTCTTTTACTAGTACAAAACATCAATTTAGCCATCCTTTTTATTAACCACTTCTAATATAATCTTAGAAATATGTTATTTAACCAGATGTTTACTTTGGATAGTGTTATTTTGCCCTCCAATAACACTGTGAGGAATCTTAATTTTTGACCAGGATACGTTGTAAGTGTCACAGAGATGGCTTATGTATAAAGAAGTTTAATAGATAGTTCCAGCAGTTAAAATGTTCTTGTTTGTACATTTCTGTGGACAATATTGTAAAGGTGCGTCTTCTTGTACAAGAGACATGTTTATCTTGTCACAAAGAACAAGTTTTTGTTACACCGCTATTATCGCGAGGTTTGGGGTGTGATAATATAGGCTGTGAGCCCACGTTTAATAATCATGCTAAGGAGTTCAGCGAGCTATCTGCAAAAGCCTGGTTAGTCTACCAGCTGTTCAAGGTAGTTGATATAATTGTATTGTAATACTGTGAAAATTTGTAATGTATGGTGTTCTAATTATCCTGTGCATTCTAATTGAAAACATAAAAATGTTTTCAATTAGAATGCACAGGACTGTAAAGTTATTGTTCCAGGACCTCTGAAGTGGCAGGCGGCCACGAGGTAATTTTTTTTTTGTTGTTAAAACACAAGAGTTACTTTTGATAGACTGAAGTGCTTAAAGCCTTTGTGTTTTATGTTTGTAGTTTTCACGGCGTTCAATAAATGCAGCGAAGCACCCGTCTTGAAGAAGCCGTGCCTGTGTTGTCATTTCGGAGTTACATATGTCCTTCAATGTGCATATTAAACAAATATGTAGGACCGCTTTCTTCCATTTGCACAATATCTCTAAAATATGAAACATCCTGTCTCAGAGTGACGCTGAAAAACTAGTTCATGCATTTATTTCTTCTAGGCTGGACTGCGCTTGAAATTCATTGTTATCAAGAAGTCCTAAAACCTCCCGTTCCCATGTTTCATTCCATGTCTCCACTTTCTGTGTTGTGCGTTCATGTATGTTCTCCCCAGCCCGTCATGTCTCTCTCTCTCTCGCCCATGGGTTGAGTGTAATAGTCTGTCATGTCACACGTGTGTCTCTCGCCCCTCTGTGTCTTGTATCCATGTTTGTATCTCTCTGTGTTCAGTGTGTTCAGTTTTGCTTCCTCCTGGGTCATTATGTTTATTCACCCCAGCTCTGTTCTCCGTGTGTTCCCTCTTTCCTTGTCACCCTTGTGTGTATTTATGGTGTGAGTTGTCATTTGTTCTTCGTCAGCTTGTCTGTTAACATCTGTTAACGTAGCTCTGTTTCCATGGTTCTTCTACATACTCCACGTTTCAGTTGTTATACATTTAGTTTTCCTACTTCAGGTTTTTCAAGAGAGCGCAGTTGCAGTATTGGTAGTGATGGCCAAATGAAGCTTTCTGAAGCATTGAAGCTTGTATTGAAAAACGGTTCATTACATAAAGCTTTCAACACAGTACTTTTTGGGGACATCTGATGGCCAAAAATATGAAGAGCAGCTTAAATCTACAACTTAAAATAAACTGCTTCATTATAATTGCCCACTTTATAGAGCTGAATTATTTACAACTCATGTTTGATATCATGTCACAGTTCTGTCTGATATCAGGCTGATATGGTGCTTTTAACATGTATTATGTGTGTGTGTGTTGCACAAATCCTGCCAATGATTCACTTCCTTATAAACTTCCTTATACATTTACTTCCTTATAAACCATTAAATCAGGTACTGAAGCAGTGACGTGCCGAATGAAAATTTGGACGTCACTGGTCACGTGACTCTGATCAGACAAACCAAGCCTCGACACAGTGTTTCTGAAGCAGCTTCAAATGTGCCATCACTAGCTATTGGGCACATGATCCAGAGCATGGAGGGTAAGCTAACAAGTAGCAAGAGGCACCTTGCAAACTGACTTGACAGTGGACGTCTAGGCATGGTTTAAGTTGTATGCGTCACTTACTATGAGTACACATTAATTCCTGCCTGGAAAGGACAGTCTTGAACCTTTTGTCATTTAGGGAATCAGCTTGTGTAGAAGTGGAGTGTTTATTAATCTGTTCACTATGTGGCTAGTTCATGCTGCTAAGGCTAGCTGTTATGTCAAAGTCAAAGTCAAAGTCAACTTTATTTGTCAATTCTGCCACATGTACAGGACATACAGAGAATAGAAATTTCGTTACTCTCAAACCCTAGATGAAATAGCAACATTTAAATATAAGAGAGTGATAAGAGAGTGATTAAAAAATGCAAATAAAATAATTAAAAAGTAAAAATTTAAATAAATACAATACAAATTAACAAGAAAGCTATACAATATACAATATTCAGGTAAGGGTAAATGACATTGAGTGTAAACCAGGCAGAGTAGTGCAAATAGGCAAATAGTGCAAA